>NW_005353967.1:927052-964317 GCF_000412655.1 Myotis brandtii | reverse complement strand
ATATATATTTACACACACACACACACACACACATATACACACATATAAATATACATGTGTGTATTATCTACCATCTATCCATCATCATCTTTTATTAATCTCCAGGGAGCTATTGACTCAAAGCAGTTTGATAAAGAACTCTTCAGTGTCAAAGACACCCTGTTTCTTTAATCTGCCAAGGCTACCATATCCTTCTGTGATATGGGGTTCAGTATGTATGGAGTGGGGTGAAAGGGGGTGCTTCGGAACGTTCTTATTTGTGCATATGTGTTTACAACAACGTAGAAAGAAACATGTTAATATTTTTAAGTCTTCAGAGAGATTCTACCTACTGAACTCTATGTAACAGCAAAGGTGGGTAAAGTGAGAGGAAGAATTGTCCTGACCTGAGAGTCTAGTCTGGACATCGCTTACTGGGCTGTGCAGCCAGTTTTGCTGTGTGTAGCAGTACTGTATGAAAAATAAATTAATATATTATAATGATGTCTACTTGGGGGGAATGTTTTTGGCTTGGTGCTTATTCCTCTCTAAATCAAGAATAAAAGCAGGGCTAACCTCCTGTTTGATTGAGATATATTATAATGAAGGAAAATTTGTATTTCAAAATTTGCATTCATTGGAAGGCAATAGATTCAAGATAGTCAATTACTAAACATATTTTCTAATTCTGAATTTGGCTCACTCTAAGTTCCATATTTTAGGAAATTTCAGTGCTAATAAAAAACTTTAATTTGTGAGAATTGTTTGAAAAACATATAGATGATGTAGGAGTTTTCCTGTTCATCACGTTTATTACAGTCATTATGAGAAAACCATGAAATGAGAAAATAGAGGATTTCACAATGGAGAAATGAGATTATTTTACTTTATGTCTGACCAACCAATCAAAGACTAACTACACCATACAAGCAATTTGATTTTAGATAAATTGAGTATATTAATTTCTAAATTTTGTTAGGACTAAAATGATGTACTCAATGACTTGTGTTTTATAACTGTTTTTTATTATTTTGTATTCAAGTTGAATAAATATCCTTCATGGGATTTTAAATGTTTAATACTAAAGAAATATCCTTCTAATTTCTTTTCCCATGGAGCACTTACCAACTCACTTGAAATGGAATAATTGAGCTGTTTTTTACTATTGTTTCATGATACAGTATAATTCCCCCTTAATCATAGGGATATGTTCCAAGACCCTGATGGGATGCCTGAAACTGCTGATAGTACTGAACCCTATATATATTCACTATTTTTTCCTATACATATGTACCTTTTCACTTAAAGCACTTTACCAATTCTCCTTGCATATCTAAATTGCCAGCATAGCTATTCTTGTGCTTTGGGACCATTATTAAGTAAAATAAGAGTTACTTGAACCCAACACTATGATACTGCAACAGCTGTTTTGATAACCAAGACTGACTATTAAGTGACTAACAGGCAGAAAACATATATGGTGGAGATGCCGGGCAAAGGCATGATTCACATCCTACGCAGGATGGAGTGGGATAGCATGGGATTTCATCACACTACTGAGAACCACGCAATTTAAAACTTCTGAATTGTTTATTTCTGGAACTTTCCATTTCATATTTTTGGACCATGGTTGACTGCAAGTAACTGAAACCTCAGAGTGAAACTGCAGATAAGGGAGGGGGAAATACTCTACTGAATTTTACTCATTTTAACGGCTAACCAGACTCAGAATCACTCAAGGAATTACCTGAAGTTTCCTCTGTTTCCCAAGTTGTGACCTTTTAGAAAGCAGGTTTATTGGTTTTCAAGAGCTTTTGATGGTGTCTTAGTTTTGATAAACTATATGTAATCTCTGAATCTGAAAGCCCTTCCTATTGAAACTATCATTCCTCCAGTTCTCACATCTTCTCTATTCTTTAATACCTAAAGCAATGTATTTGGGGGTCTGAGCCAAACCTTTTTTTAGCTATAGTTGGCCATCACTTTCCTTTCCATAAAAGAGATATGCACATCCATTAATGAAAATAAAATTTTATGTTAAGTGAGAAAAAAATTGAGTGCTTTGGAATAATTAATTCATGCCAGATTTGTTCCAAAGAAGTGATTTTTCATTGGATTGTATTGTTTTGTGTTCTATCTATTCTATTCTACTTTATTCATCAAATATCTACAGATATTTACTCTTTTCCAAAAATGTGCTAATCTATCGACTTAACAACTGGAGACAAATCAGTTTCAATATTGGTTAGTTTATATCCAAGGATTTGAAAAAGCCTCTCAAGAACCATAAAGTTTTCCCCACTATATTCTCCATACTTACAGTCTACTCTCAGGTAGTTGTATAATGGAGAACTCTACTACCTCTTAACGTGTCTGTAAATTCTCTGGGGTGCTATACGTTTATTTTGATGATTTTAATGTGTTGCCTTAATCTGAAGAACAATAGAAATAGTAATAACCAAAAATAGAGGAATTGCAGATTTGAAAAGTGGGAAGAAAAAATTGGGAAGTCATATTTCCCCAGAAATTGAATACAACCAAGATTTGCTTTCTATTACTTGCTTTTCAGGAATGTGTCTGACTCTTAACTAACAAAGACTGCATTGACAGAAAGCCTTTCCAAAGGTTAATTATTTTACAATGAGGGTAATCAGTACTATATTGCTTGTTAACCTTTATTTTCATCTTCAAATCATTTTCCTTGATTATCTGACTGTGTAGTTTCAGAAATGTTTTTGATTTTCAATTTACCTTATCAGTTAAAATATTTTTTTAAATCTGCATCTTATCTGGTTAATCTTATTATCCTGAAGAGAATAGGTTAACTCCACTTCACTGTCCACTTTATTAAATTTTCATTATAATTTATGTTACTGTAATAGAATCAGGACAGGAGGAAATTAAATTGCTTCAAAAATACAGAAGAGTCTGTGCCTTCCATGGCCTCCTAGTAAAGTCTGAAATAATTTCATGTTCTAAATGGGGAGAGTAGCATTATAAAACTTTCTTTATGAAAACAAATGCCAAAATAACATTTACTTTTCATTAAAATGGCAGCATATTGGAAAATCACTGTGCTTTCTGGATATCAATTTTGATTTCCCTTAAACTTTATAGAATAATTTCTATAATCACTCAAAAGTTTTAAGCAGAATACCTATTCCAGAATTTTAACATCTATTACAGTAGTACAGGGATTAGACTGTTTTATTTCCCAGTATTTATTCCTTATGAAGAAATAAAATCATTTGTATTGGTTATCAATACAGTAAATCAATGTATGCAACTAATTTGGACCATTCAAATATAAAAACAATACTCCATTTTATTATCTAATTATTCAAAAAACTTACCTCTTCTTTGTGTTTCATTTTTCATAGCAACTTTACTTCAGATATATGTGGAAAGGGCATAGAGTCAGGGAAATATCAAAAATTGCCACAGGGAAGAAACTACTGTAGAATTTACAGTCCTGTAATCTGTTGTGTTTAGTCTGGAAACTAAATCAATGGAAACCAGAGCTAATTCCACTGCTTAAGAACTGTAGGAAAAGGACTATCTGGTGTCATTGTTTGGGAGTGGTAAATTTGAACATAAAAAATGATAGTTATAGGCAGGTTTTTTTTATTATCCACATGTGTATGAGCCACACATGTTGTTTAGTAGCTTGCTAATTAATGAGCATTTATTAGATGCTTACTGTGTATGAAGCAATAATCAAGTTCTGTGTGTAATGGTATGTGGGTATGGGTATAAAGGCATATAAGACAGATTTTATGGTACAGAAGAAAAACAATCATATTTAGGGCTCACGAAAAGGTTTCAAAAAGACACAAGGACAAATATTTAGTAACAAAACAACAAGTGCCTGTATTAAAACACAAATACATTGGTATGGGATAGAAGTGGGTATGATTGTTTTCCATTAACCTTTAAGCCAAGAGACTGAATTTTGACTTTAAAGATAAAGATATATGTTTTTCAAATGCTCACATAGCCTAAGCACTGAAGACCGAATTCTGTGTTCAGCTATTTGGTTGTTGTTAGCACTGATGCATGTAGCAGAAAGAAAACAGCTTGATTTCCATAAGTTAGGCAAACCCTGGAGAGCTGGAAATGACAGCGGGGCAATTGGCTTGCAAAATAAACTGACCAAACCGGAAGCCAAATTTAAGCAGAGTGCATAAGGGTACCCCAGGGATCGCCTTAACAATGTAGTAGTTATGAACTAACTATTGTCCTTATTACCACTGCTAATGAAGAAACCATAGGAGAAGGCAAGCAATGCCTCTCCCTTATTACTGTTGGCTTCTGGTTTAACTAGCTAAGGCACTCAATGATCCTTTAAAAAATGAATTGATTCAAATGTCTTTCTACTATTAGTGAGGATACCATTAGACATGGTTTAGCTTCAGAAAGTATGAAGACAGTTTGGCTAATGATGACTAAAAGTGCTGTATAAAACAACAGTCTTAGACATCATACTTATTTTTTTAACCATGTTTTGTGATTTGATAACAATTTTAGTTTTGAATACTTTTTTTAATGATCCAAGGGAATTATTAAATGCCAGTGCTCACATGAAAATATTAGTCTATTGCCTTAGATAAGTCTTTAACTATTTTTGGTACTGGAAGCTTGGGGAAACATTTTTACTAGTGGTGGCTTTTTAAAAAATATATATTTTTATTGCTCTCAGAGAGAATGGGAGAGGAAGAGAGAGATAAAAACATCAATGATGAGAGGGAATCATTGATTGGCTGCCTCCTGCACACTCCCTACTGGGGATTGAGCCCGCAACCTGAACATGTGCCCTTGCAGGGAATTAAATCCAGGACCCTTCAGTCCGAAAGCTGACACTCTATCCACTAAGCCAAACCAGCTAGGGCAGTGGTGACTTTTCAAAGAATAGAAGTCAATTAACATGCAAAATGGTGCCATTATAAACCATTTTATAATGGGTGCCACCTTTATTAACTACTAGAGGCCTGGTTCATGAAATTCGTGCACGGGTAGGGTCCCTAGGCTTGGCCAGCCACCAGGGCTGTCAGAGCCTTCTGGCTGCTGGCCAGGGCTTCCCTTCCCTGGCTGCCGGCCGGGGTCTTCCTTCATTCCGTGCCACCTCCTGGTGGTCAGCACATATCATAGCGAGCGATTGAACTCCCGGTCTCCCAATTGAACTCCCAAAGGACACTTAGCCTTTTATATATATAGATAAGATACTGCCATTATTAACTGTAAGACAAGTAACATATGATTTCACTCATATGTGAAATCTAATGAACAAAATGAACTGACAAGCAAGACAGTGACAGACTCATAGGTAGAGAACAGGCTGACAGATGTTGGGAGGAGGTGGATGGGGGAAGTGGAGGGATTGAAGAAAAAAGAAAAAAAAAGAGAAAAACTCATGGACATGGACAACTGTGTGGTGATTGCTGGGGGAGATGGGTGGAGGAAGGTACAGGGGGTAAATGGTGATGGATGGAGACTTGACTTGGGGTGGTGAACACACAATACAGTATACCAATGATGTATAGTAGAAAAAATATTTGGTTTTAGGGGCAAATAAAAACTAATGATTAATATATCTATGAAAATGATTCTTTAACCCTCAGATGTGAAGAAGCAAGAGGTACTTTATTTGATTCCATTCTTATATATTATCATTCATTCATTCACTTATTTATCCAATTCTCAACAAAAAATTTGGTCTCTACCACATGCCAAATCAGTTGATTAAAAATTTAAGAGTAATCATCCTGGCCAGTTTTGCTCAGTGGTTGGAGCATTTGCCCATGGTGCACCAAAGGGTCATGGGTTTGATTCTTGGTCAAGGGCATGTACCTTGATTGCAGGCTTGATTCCCTGCCCTAGTCAAGGCACATGCTGGAGTGGAGGCAGCCAGTAGATGTGTCTCTCTCACATCAATGTTTATCTAACTATCATCTATCTGTCTGTCTGTCTATCTATCTATCTACCTATCTATCAATCATCTTTCTATCTTTCTATCTAATCTATCATCTCTTTCTCTCTCTCTCTCTCTCTCCCTCCCTTTCACCACTATCTCTAAAAATCAATGAAAAATATCCTCGGGTGATGATTAAGGAAAAAAAATGTAAGGGTAATAAGTAACAAGAACACCAATAGTAGGTAAAATTTCTAGGTCTGAGAGACTTGGACCCCAGGGTATCGATTAAAGGCGAGAGAGCAAGTTCCTACCTCCTGAGCTGGAATGTGCCCTCTACTACCTACTGATTGTCTGGCTCTAGTCAAGTTCCTATTCCTCAGTTTTCTTATCTGTAAGATGGAAATACAATAAGAGCACCCATTCCATATGTTATTGTAAAATTAAATAAGATAATATCTGAAAAAGTTATTAAAAGTGCAAGTCTCATGGTCAGTGATCAATAAGTATTAACAATTATTACTTAATGTTTTATTATATAACTTAATTTTTATATACATGAGCATATCAATGAAACAGGTAAGCAATGAAATGAGATGGATTATAATTGCTTCTTCAGGAATTAGAATGCTGAATTTCTACAGGATAATGTCTTTCTATTTTAACTTGTGAAATCTATCTGCAAGTCTTCATGCTCTAATATAAATAATAATAGATAAACAATAATCATAGCTACATAAGTAGTAATAGGTTTGCATGAATTGTTTATGAGTGTGGTGTGATTTTCCACATTTTATAGATGAAAAACTGAGGCACAAAGAGTTTAAGTAACTTGTCCATTATCAAGCAGCTAATAAGGAAAGAAGCCAGAGTTGACGTATAGGCAGTGTGACCTTTTCCATGTTGCTATGCTGTTTCCCAGCAGGAGCACATAGATTTCCCCCAATTTAAAGATCACTCAGAAAATCACATATGAAGTCAGGTTTTGCGAGCAATTTACTCAAGGTAACCTAGCCCCAAAGCAGATAACAGCTCCAATCTTCTATGTAAAGCAGCTGTCTCTTTTTATCTAGAATAATTAATTAAAATAGGTCATTCTGATCTATAAAGCTGTAGAAGATCTGAATTCTGATTGCTTTAGAGATTAATTCTCCAGACTATACTATCATGATCATCAAAGTGCTTATGCTAATATTTCCCAGATTTGAAATTTGGGAAATCAAATGCACCTCCCTTTATTCTCACATTGTAATTTTCAGGCAATCTCCTTGATAAAATAGAATTTAGGTCAAATCTTTCATATTCCAGCAGGTTCTTTGTATATGGAATAAGAAAGTGCATTAAGAAGGAGAGGGAAGACCTCAATTTATTTTAATCTTGTATTGTATGAGCCTGTGCTATGCTTAAGGAAGAACACATATATACCATAACAAATGGATATTGCTCCTTGACTAGAATCTCAACTCAACTAGTGTGTTATTGCAAGCTAAGAGTTTCATAGCTCCCCTAGAATAATGAAACAAGTATATATTTTATCCTATTTTGTATTCTTTACTTCTCTCTTTCCTTCTTTTCCTTCATTAAAAGAAGGTCAAACAGAGATCATACTTGCTTTAGGTGGTAAAATAAATAGTTGTCCCCATCAAAATCAAACAAATGTTAAGCAGGGGAAAAAACAAACCCACACAAACCCCCCAAAACCTTGGTTTTCTCTCACTTAGATGCTGTGCCCAGATTCAACATTTTGATTTGATAATGAAGAGCAATGTAATCTGCTGAAGAATAATATTAACATAAAAACACAATAGAACTTGTCACAAAATGCATAGCAAACATTATAGCATGTAGTCTAGAGCTTTAATTAACATGTTTGTTAAATGCCAATTCTTCGAAAAGACGCTATCAACAAAGGAAAGACTTTCCCTAACACAGATAATGCAATAGCTCGCTTTCCTTTAGGAGAGATTCTGACACTTACACTATTGAGCTCTGTAATTCTGCTGGGAACCAGTTCCCACCCTTCTGTCACCCAGGCTTTCAAAATCAGAACGGAGGAGAAGACAGTAGCTTTTACTACTGAACAATTTATTCCAAGGCAGGGGTTGTAAATGGACTAGGGAATTTGCATGCTGAATGCCTCCTCTCAGTTTTCATATGCCTACCCCTTCCCTGTCATTTAATTTGCATTTATTCACCAATCAAAGTTGTTTTCTGGATGCCTCACTTGCATGAGTGAGTCTCAGAGTAATTACAGGAAAGTAAAGTGGTTTTATGAATGAAGACACCATTTACACCAATGAGTGTGGGTATCACCTCCTGTCTCTTGTTTACTATTTAGACCTGTCACCCTGCAAGCTGTTGGAAGGCTCCAGACGCCACAGTTATACCTTTGACAAATCACAGCAGATTTTACTGCTCTGGAGGACTTTCTTGGGGTTGAGCAGAAAAGTCTTAATAAGAAACCTGAGATACAAAAGCTTGATTCAAGATTACATATAAAGAACAAAAAGTTAGGGAACTGACAGACAAAATGAAGGGATCAGGTTAAAAAGAAAACAAAAAAGTTACCTTTTATTTTGGAGATGATTGAATTTTATTTCAAGTATTTGCTACAGGGTTCTCTCCTTAGAAACTTAGGTTTAGCCCTTGAGCACAGAGGAGCAAGTTTAGTAAGGATATCTTTGTGGACCATAGAAACAGTACTAATGCCAGATATTTAAGTGATATCAGGTATGCATTTTTAAAAATGTGGCAGAATCTATATATTTAAAACCCTAATATGCAAATAGACCAAACAGTGGGACAACTGAACAACAGAACAACTGGTCGCTATGACGTGTGCTGACCACCAGGGGATGCGTACAGAACATAGTGAGCATTGGCTGCAGCGGGATGGTGGATCAGGTGAACAGGGGTGCCAGACCAAAGCAGAGCACCGGTTGCTGTCATCAGGGCGAGCCTCTGGTGGTTACTGAAAATTCTTTGCTCCTATGCACCGTGGTCCCGCCCTGCGCTCACACCCACTGCTGGTGCCCAGTGCTGGTCCTGATCACTCGGTGGGGTCAGCGGGTGCAAGGGGTGGCTGCCAGCCCCAATTGCCTGAGGACTTCTCCACCTCCCCCTGCTCTTGAAGGGCGATTGGGGCAGCAGCCACCACTTGCACCTGCTCCTGGCACCGACCCCAGTTGCTTCATGCTATCAGCGGGTGCGAGTGGGGCCAGCACCATCAGCACACGTGGGAGAGGTGGCAGGAGCGGGGCTGCCGGCTGAGAGGGGATCAGGGGCCGCAGTGGGAGGGGCTGGGTGGGGGCGTGGAAGATGGGCTGAGACCTGCCTCTGTGCCTACTACAGCCTCACGGCCTACAGTTCCTTTCAAGGTGCATGAATTCGTGCACTGGGCCCCTAATATATTCATAATTTATTTAAGTTGATTAATTAGGAACTGATTGTGATTCCCTAGGCATTTGAAAGTCTTTCTCAATAAGCTCACTCTCTCATTCCCTTAAACCATTTTTCCACTGGGGGTGATTTTATCCCCAGGGCACATTTGGCAGTGTCTGAAGACAATTTTAGTTGTCACAACTGGCCCAGGGTGTGCTACTGGTATAAAGTCTGTAGAGGCCAGGGATGCTGCTAAATATTCTACAATGTTTAGGGCAGCCTCTTGCAAAAAGGGATTATCTCGCCCAAAATGTCAATAGTGCCAAGGCTGAGAAGCTCTGCTTTAGGCCCTCTTTGCAAGCCTGCCCCCATCCCACCATCCCATTACTGCTCTATTTTGAAGAGAAGTTGATTTTGCCACTTGGCTCGTATTTCACAGAAAAAATAAAGGTTATCAACATGACTCCCTCAACTCCTCCCATTTATCCACAAACTTGTTTGCACTTAAAGTCTCTCCCTTTACAGCTCTTACCCTCATTTCTGTAGTTCTGAAAAAGAGGAATCCCTTTTGCTTTCCAAGGCTAATGCATTCATTTGTGTTCTAGATTTCATTCTTGCCAGGCCTTCTTCATCACTCATCTCTTTATCCTTTTCTTTTATCCCAAACCTTTTATTCTCCATTAGTTCGACTCATTGATTAAATATAAATCCTTCCTTTGTAGTTTTTCCACTTGCTTCACACAGAAGTTTTTTAAAGATACTTTCAGTTGCTATCTCTACTTCTTCAAATCTAGATTCCATTAGTCTGTTACATTCCTATTCAGCAACTATTCCTACTTTAACTGTGTATAGCATTAGTTATTGCTAGCCCTAGCCCTAACTGTAATCCTAATGTTAGCCCTACTCCTAGTTCAAACCACCCCAGAATTCAGTGGCTTAAAATAATAAGCATTTATTATTGTTCATAAATCTATGAAATATCTGGATAATTCTTCTAGTCTCAGTTGGGCCCATGAATGTATCTGTTGTCAGCGGTGTGTTTGGTGTGCGGGATACCACAAGAATGAATGGAAATGGAAGCCTCTTCAGGTCTAGGGTTGGGACTCCACAGTGATGTTTCCAGCAAAAATCCCAGACCAACCAAACAGGGGGTAAGGAAGCAGACTCCCTGTCTTGATGGGAGGAGGTGATAGCCATGTTGCAAAGGGTGCTGATACAGTGAGAGGCACAGGATCAGAGCCATATTTGCAAGCAATCTTCCAATCATATTAAAATTATTAGCAATGTAATGTTCAAAATCAACCCTAATTTCACGTTTCATTTTCCTTGATTTTGTGATGCCTTCAATAGAATAATTTCCTTTGGAAATTTCACCCTAATGTCTGCCATAGCACTACTGTCTTTGTCCTCTGACTCTCTGATCACTCTTGGTAACTTTGATTATCCCCACCATAACTGATACAGACTGCTGTAAAGAGTTCCTATCCTTGGCTTTTTTAGTCTATAAACATTTATTTGGCAGTCTTATCTCAACCATGTGTTTAATCTGTCACTTTTATTTCTAGCATAGCACATTTTCTTTTTTTAAAAAAAATATATTTTTATTGATATTTAGATAGAGGGAGAAGAGGTAGAAACATGGATGAGAGAGAAACATCAATCAGCTGTCTCCTACTGGGGATCAAGCCCAAAACCTGGTCATGTGTCCTGACCAGGAATTGAACCAGTGACCTCTTGGTGCATGGATGATGCTCCATCCACTGATCCATACCAGCTGGGTGAGCACAGCACATTTTCATTAGTTGTAGACTTACATCTCAATTTGTATATTCCAAATCTTTACCTGAAGACTGAATGTATTCTCTTCTTCCATTACCTGGTTCTCTTCAAAATATCTAGTTACTTAGCCAGTTATTTTTGACTCTTCCTTTTTTCTCATTACTTCCAACCCTGAAAGCACTATATTCCAATGTAGTGATTTATTAAATTCTATTGATTTATATCAACAACTCAATTAAACAAATATTTACCCAGTGCTTACTATGTGCCAGCCCTCATGAAGCTTAGATTACATACTATACACACTATGCTAACTGATGATAAGTAATATGGGAAGATCTACATTTGGGAAAGGGGAAAATAGGAAGTGCCAGTGGGTGTTGTAATTTTACTTTGGTTGTTAGGAAGATCCACTGAGGAGATGATGAGTTATGAAAGACCCAAAGGAGGTGAAAGAATGAAGCTACCTGGGAGAACATTACAGGTCAACAGAAAAGCAAGCACTAAGCCCTGCTATGCAGGTTGTATGAACATATGAGAAACAGAAAGGAAGCCAATGTGACTTACAAGTGGGTGAGAGCAGTAGTTATAATCTAATACTTTTGCAAATTTACATTTTATTTTAAAATATATTTATATATGTCTATTAATATTTACACTCCTTTATGTCCTCCCTATCAATAAGGCAGTACTTAGCAACTCTTTTTGTTCTATATTTCCTACCCAAACTCTACCCCCCAAATTGATAGCTTTTTAAATTTAACTTTATATTATTATTTTTAAATTACTAATATTTATATTTAACTCTTTTGCTACAAAAATCCTCTAGTACTTCCTTTTGGAGATTTTTGTAGGATTTGCCTTTCTGAATGACAATTTGGCTGGACATAAAATTTCCTATTTAGAATATTAGTATATAAATTCAGTGTTACCTTGTGGATGAAGAATCTAATTGAGGTTACTGGATTAGTTAATAAATATTATAGGACACCCAGTTAAATGTGAATTTCAGATAAACAACAAATATTTTTTATAAGTATGTCCCATGCAATATCCAATTTAAGACATACTAAAAATCTCTCCATTGTTTATCTGAAGTTTATAGATTAACTGGGCATCCTGTATTTTATCTGGTAGCTCTAAATCCAGTGAAATCTGATTATTCTTTTTCGGTTTCTCTAGAAGATTTTTAGAAATGTGTATTTAATCTTGGGATTCTTAAACTAAATGGTTTCCCCCTATATTTATATGTTGAAGTACTAACCCCAAATATTTTAAAATATTTAAAGAGGTAATTGAAGGTAAAATGAAGTCATAAAAGGAGAACCTAATTCAATATGACCGGAGTCCTTACAAGAAAAGGGAGAGACACCAAGGATATGCACATAGGAGAAAGGTCATTTCAGGACACAACTAGAAGGCAGTCATCTGCAAGCCAAGGAGAGAGGCCTCAGGAGGAACCAAACCTGCTGACACCTTGATCTTGGTTTCCAGTCTCCAGAATTGTGAGAAAATAAATTCTGTTGTTTAAGTACCCAACCCTGTGGTGTTTGGTTACGGCTGTCCTAGCAGATGAATGCACCTACCTTCCAACAGTGGTCTTGATGTTTCCCCTTCTCTCCCTGTTCTTATTTCTGGTTTACTAGTGTCACTTTTTTTGTTTGTTTGTTTTTATTTTGTTTTTATCTTATGAATTTATTTAGCATAAGTAACTTTTTAAGTAATTTTATGGGTGTTTAGGTGAGAAGTGGACATACTCAGTCCACTAACTCTATATAAACTCTCAGAGTTGTCTTTTAATAATGAAATTATATTAGACAAGTTCTGATAAGACCCTTTGATGTCATCATATTGCCAATAGGAGGAGGTCCACTGCCTTCTGCATGCATTCTACCATGACTTCACCTATTTCCTCTGTCCCTGTTGCTAATCATTCTCTTACCCCAGTATACTACTTGCAACTATGTTCCAAGCATGTTAAGCTATTGGAAGTTCTATTCTGTATACTGTGATGTTTCATTTTTAAGGAAGTGTCTTTCCCTACTTTTGCCTACCTTTGAAATCCTACTTGTCATTCAAGATGTTGACCAACTATGTCCTATTGCATGCATGCTTTTCTCTTGCCATATTCTCACTGAGCTTCTCAGACCCACTCTTTGGTACTGCCAACGTGTACTTCTATATGTCCTTCCCAGCATTTACCTCAGTTATTAAATTATTTTTCTATATTTTTCTATCATTAAAGAGTGAATTAGTTGAGGATGGAGGATAATTTTCTTTACACTCCCATTGACTGAGACATGACTGATACTCAGAAGAATAGTAGCTTAACAAATGGATTAAAAATGAGTAAATGAGAGTGTGAAAAAAAGGCCATGAACCCTTGAGCAATTTTTCAATTTTCAAACAAAGTTAAGGCCAATAAACTGATCTTCTATCATTTCTTTTAAACTTAGCATTTTCATTTCATTGCCATTGACTATAGTAGTGTCTCCTAAATAAAATTTGGAAGGGAAAAACTTTAATCACTTAATCACTCCTTGTACTTATTAAAAGTATAAGTAAAAAAATTGAGATTAATTAAAATGTAGATCACGTTCCTTTTATTTAATTTATAATACGGCAGGTAATTGCCTTGGGACATCAGACAGGAAAGGAAAGGAATCCCTCTTACCACTTCTTTAGGTCTGTTTAGTTAAGGACACTTCTGAAAAGGGCACATATTCAAAGAGGAGAAACAATTATCTGCAAGTAAAACAGGCAATGAAGTTTTCTATGTGCTATAATTTTAATTTAAAGAGCATGTTTGAAAGTCTAAGAGACCCAGACAGGCAGATATTTCCTTCCTCACAGTTATAAAACCTGTCACATCCTAGAAATACTCCCCCATTGAGTGGCAATCACAATTTTTATTCTAAAGGTTCCACATGCGTGGCATATTATGTAATGGACAGCACTTCAGAATAATCTAATGAAAAGAGAACTCTTTTCCATGCTAATAAACTTCAGATTCTGCTTGTTTCAAGAAAATGAATTCAGGCTTTGAACTGCTGAGGTCCACATAAATTCAGGTTATCCATACAGCCGTGCGGAAAATCTCTAAGATGAGTTCTTTATTAATAGCAAGAATGAATGAGTCAGTCAGTTCGTTTAATGATCTGGCCCATAATTTGAATCCATTGAAAGTTGCCTATTAGCACCTCTGGGAGCCAGGATCAAGCGTGACCTTGACTTGTGATAGCCTGAATTAAATCCTTGGATGATTGTTCCCACACCAGCTTTGTTTTCATCATTTGGCATGCAAGCAGGCTCCTTGAACAGCCTTGCAATTATTACAAACATGAAAATTGTAAGGAAGTAGGAGGAGGGTTATTCTAACATGCAAAATTTATTTTCATAGAAAAGAATGGGCAATTCCCCTCCTCTGTGTTTGTAGTTGTTTGTTAAAAGTGATAAAGATCACGCAGACAGTTTTGTTAGGTCTCTGCCGGACATTTTGTACACATATGTATTCATTAGACTTTCCTGTTTTTTAAATATTTCTGTGATAGGATTCTAAAAGTGATTTTTCTTTAAAAAAATGTAGTCTCTCTACCTATAGGTGACCTAAGTCTTAAACTTTTTTGGCAACTTGAACTTGTGAAAGCTTTAAGGTTTAAAATCCTTTTCATAACTAGGTAACAGTATTTTATAATTTGGATCTGTCTAAGCTTTTAAATATGATAGCTTTGTTTCAAGACTTGTGTGTCTTCAGCATCCTATGGTTGTGCTTAAATATATAATTAACGTATAGTTTTCATATGATTTTCAGCTGTTGTGACATTCCTCCTTTTTTCCCTGAATCTACCTTACCATCTTGCAATAGGGAAATAGTATAATGTGATTTCCTAAAAACACAAGATTTTTTTAATAGGAAATCGTGACATCAACGATACTAGCTTTGTAATGGAAAGTGTATGAGTTTCTTAGGCCTGCTTTAACAAAATGCTATAGACTGGGAGTTTAGAACACAGATTTTTTTGTAGTCTGGTGGTTCTGGAGACAGACTACAAGTCCAAAATCAGGGTCAGCAGAGCTATGTTCCCTCTGAAACCTGGAGGGGAATCCTTCCCTACCTCTTTCTAGCTTCTGGTGATTTACTGGCAATCACTGGCATTCTTAGCTGGTCAATGCATCACTCCAATCCTGTCTTCACATGATGTTCTCTCTGTGTTGCTAGTCTCTTCTCTGTGGATGTTTGCTTCTGTGCCCAATTTCCCCCTTTTGGTAAGGCCACCAGTCATATTGCATTTTGACCCACCCTAATCACCTCATTTTAACTTGATTACTTCCATAAATAAGGTAACATTCTGATATAATGGGGTTAGAACATCAACAATTTTTTTTTGGGGGGGGGCATAATTCAACCATGATAGACAGATAATTTAAAATATCATATTGGCATGTATTTTTTCTTTTGATTTTTGCACTTAATATTTCTATTTGCCTTTTAAACTATTTAAGAGGTATTTATTGAGGTGAAATGAACTTTTTCCTTAATAATGACTTGCAGGTACATAGTGCCTTTATTCTTTGACTTTTCAGTTATCTTTCTATTGCTTTATGCAGCAGAAGTGATTTGATTTAATTCAAGTGTTTTTAGTTTCTCTTATCAATAGTTACATCACATCAGAAACTGCAAAAATTCAGGGGAATATGCAAGGCAGACTGATTTAATTTATTTGCACATTTCTTAATTTTAGGGATCTTTAATCTGCTAAATTGAAATTTCCAGCCATTGGGGCACTGTGAAGCACTTTTATTCTTTAATATCCTTCATAGCTTATGGGTTCAAAACTTTAAAAAGTTTACAGTTGTTCCAGTTCTGAATTAGTAAATAGCAAAGTGAATTGTTTGGAAGTAGCAGGAGTTGACTGTCAAGCCCAGACATCCCATGACCTTCCCAACAATTCTCAGTCAGATGGAGTTTAATACAGCAATTATTTTAAGACCTGAAGGGAAAAATTGAGTTTATGAAGTTAAGTGAAAATCAAATAAGAGTAATTCTCTTATTTATGACGGTTTCTGCCAAGTGGAAATCAGAAGGAGTCCCTTTGAGGGCAGCACACAGAGGGCTTGTAGAAATCGGGTAGGGGTGAGCCTCGTTGTGATCAGATAAAATGTTAAACAAATACCAGTTGCTCTTTTTTTATGGATTAGCATAAAAGGATTAGAAACAACCCCTTTGTAGATTAACACTGGACTCTTTGCTTTTACTTGATTTTGGATTCTGTGACTGAATCTGCTGAAATATTTAATTTACTGTATAGTTCATTAAGAACTGTGCACAAGGGACAGTTGGTTGTTAGATGCCATAAATATTGATATTTCTTTAATTTAAAAAAATCCTCAACCAAGGATATGTTTTCATTGAGTTTTAGAGAGAGAGAGAGGAGGGAGGGAGGAAGAGAGAGAGAGAGAGAGAGAGAGAGAGCGCGAAAGAGAAAGAGGGAGATAAAGACATTGATGTGAGAGAGGAACATTGATCAGCTTCAAACCAGAAACCATTTGGTATACCAGATGACACTCCAAACAACAAAGCCACCCAGCCAGGGCTTACGTTCTTCAGATATGATTTCATTCAATCATTGCTAATCATCCCCTGCTTATATGGACAGAACAGTAGTAAACTGACTTTCAGTTTTCATACTTCTTGAATATTTGGTGTTCATTATGAAACAAATTTTAAAACACAGTAACTAAGAGTAATATAGATATGGTTTCCAGGTCAGTTCTACCTTGGAATAATTATGGGGTTATAATGCACATAAATCTTTTACAAAATATATGTATCATGACATTGCTTCTCCTTTTTCTCAATACACACCAAGCCTATTATGCCTCTGCTGTGCTCTTCAATAGATGATGGAATGGAAGGTAGGAATAGTTTCTCATTTATTACATTGCCAGTTCAATAATTAGTTCATGACTCTGTGTGTGTGGTCATTTGCAGCATTTCTAATCTATCCCAGAGCCAGTCAATTTCAAGTAATATTTCCAAATTGAAATCCATTAATTTCTTTGGTCTGACTTCACTAAAATGTATTTATGGAACAGGTTAATTGGAGCCACCACATCCATGACTGAGCCAGTCATTTTGAATGATATAGGTAGCATTAGCTCATGCTAGACCACAGCAAGCTCATTTTCCAGAGCCAATGCATACCCACATTCTGGACCTGTGTTATGACTGAAAGGGTCCTCTTGACATAGAATTAGTCATACTTCACCACTATATACAGATGAAAAAAAAGAGAAGAAACTTTGGGTAAAATAATAGCAAATTAAGTGGTCCACAAAAAGTCTCTAGGGGCATTTGTTTCCATCTGTGTATGTGGCACTTTTGGTGGCTAGGCCTGTGGGTCAGTGGTCAAAGTTGTCTTTATTCTGTAGATGCAGGAGTCCTCATTGTACTGTTTCACCCTATGCCACTTTCAGTTCAAAGTGTTACCATCACGAATGAAAATTTCAGAGCTGGGTTGACTGGATGTACTGTGTGCTGAGATGACAAAATTATAGATATTTTAATGAAAATTATCCCAAAGCATCATTTTTCTTTCTTTATGTACAGACAGTGGTCAAAGGAAAAAAAAATACAAGCTTGCAAGAAAGCAAGCAATACATGAGAGAAGTCAGGAGAAAGCAAGAGAAAAAGTTCCTAGACATTTCAAGGAAGAGGCCACCATACCTTCTCAGTTATAAATACCTAAGATTTTCTTTCAGTGTCATTGCTGTAAGCACCTCAAGTTGACTTGGTATATCCTCCATCCCCTCCTCTGTGTTTTCCAAGGTGATGAGTTGCTTACTCAACTCATAGGCTAATGTGGAGTTACCAGGAGCCAGTTCTTCCCCCTCCTCCTCCTCTTGCCATCCTCCGTGGATATATGTCCTCTTTGTCATCCCCTATATTGACACTGAGGATGACACTTTGGTATAAATTTCCTTTCAAAAAGCAAAAAGAGTAATAGATGGGGTTTTAGTTCAGTATAAGCCTCATTATCAGGAAAACACCATGTCTCATTACTGTCAAATAATAGAAGTGAAAGCTAATGCAATGTACAAAATTTCCCTCAGCATTCTCATTAAAGAGTTTGCCTACAAAGCTGATGACCATTATTTGTGTAGAGTAAATTATGTTTATCAAATTATTCAAATAAATAAATAAATAAATAAAAAGTACACCATGGCAGATATTTATCAGCAGCCAAATAGAGAAAATGCAAGCTTTAGTGATCCCCAGACCTGCTGAGTTTCTGTGTGATATTGCTAGTAATTTAGGAGTTCTTTGCAGATTGTAGCCACCTCAAAATTAAAGAGTACCTTATACTAACCATAATGTGTATTCATTTCCAGAGCCTTTCAGTATATTTCCTCTATAACTGTGATAGGGAAAGTAACTCCTCATTTTACAGATGCAGAATCTTAAGTCCATGTGTTGTAATACCTAGGAAGGTCCTGGAGCTAGAAGGCAAGCTTCAGACAACCAGTCTAGTATCTTTGGAATGTTTGTGTCCTCCTATAAGTTAAATGTTGAAGCCCTCAAGCCTATGTGTTGGTATTTTGAGATGGGATACTTGGGAAGTAGTTAGGGTTACATGAGGTCTTGAGAGTGGGGCCGTAATGATGGGAGGAGAGTCCTTATGACAAGAGACACCGGAGAACTTGCTTTCTCTCTGAGCACAGCCTAAGAAGAGGTCACATGGGCACACTGTGAGATGGCAGCAGCCTAGAAGCCAAGAGCAGAAGCCTCCCAATTAAATTTACCTTTTGGCACCTTGATCTTGAACTTCCCAGCCTCCAGAACTATGAAAAGTAAATTTCTGTTGTTTAAGCACCCAGGCTACTATATTTTCAGAGAAGCCTAAGACACCCTTTCATCTAGCTAAACCTTTCATATCGCTGCTGATTGGCTAGGTGCCCATGTGACATGAAGCGCTAAGCAAGATCCAGTATGTTATAATTTCATTGCTCTGTTATACTTTCATGCAAAAATCCATTCAGTACCTTCTCTGTGCCAGGAAGTGTGTTAGGTGCCAGAGACACAAGAATGAACAAGCCGTATTCAACCTGCTCACATTTTGATAAAGGGATGATTCACATAAGAAGACAATTACAATATAATTTGATAAATGCTATAATAAAAGTATTAAATAAAGAGTTTTGCAGCATGAAGGAGCTCTTTTAGCTTAGAGCCATGGTCGCAAACTGCGGCTCGCGAGCCACATGCGGCTCTTTGGCCCCTTGAGTGTGGCTCTTCCTAAGCCTTAGGAGTACCCTAATTAAGTTAATAACAATGTACCTACCTATATAGTTTAAGTTTAAAAAATTTGGCTCTCAAAAGAAATTTCAATCATTGTACTGTTGATATTTGGCTCTGTTGACTAATGAGTTTGCCGACCACTGGCTTAGGGGAACTCAGGAAATGCTTCATAATGGATGTAACATCCTCAAGTTTCTAAAGTCATTACAGGTGAGGCTTGAAACCCATCCACCCCGATACACTCACAGAGGAAGTGGCTGCTGGAAGGAAGGAGCGCAGGCATCACCCAGGCAGGCAGCTGTAGTCCTTAAGCTGGGTGCCTGGCATCGAGGTGGACAGCAACCTAGTACTTCGACCTACACAGAACTCTTCTAGGGAGTTTCTATTACACCCAGACCTGACCTACCACAGCAGAATCTCTGGGTATAGCAGTGGTATAAACATATTTAATAAGCATTCCAGGTAATTCTAGGACACACTGCAGTGATAGTGGCAATGCACTGAGTATGCAAGAAGAAAAAGCAGGCTTTTCTCTGTATTTCAGCATGGACGGGTTCTGATGTCAGATTTTCTACGCTCTTTTACATGTGCCTTTATTATACCCCAGTTTTCTCACTGCAGCAATAAAATTTCTTCATAGCTCTACTTTCAAAGCATCCATGGAGCTACTACTGCTCCATCAGTAAAGCAATTTTTCCTTTTCGTCTTGAATAATAAGCAGAGTATCATCTATTTTTGTCATGCTGGTAGCATTCTATTCTACTTTTACCTGGAAGATATTGAGGTTGGCTAATAAGAAATGAGACCACACAGCACAAGGCCTGGCAAACAGTTGCCACTAAATGTAGGGAGGTCTCTTTCCATAGCATCCTCCTTTTCACTCTTTCAAAATCCCTCCCCGATTTTCAACCACTTCACAGGCATCAATTAATGATATTTAATTTCTTCCCAAAATACTGAACATATAATTAAGATTAAGATACTTGTAGGCTTTCCCTAGCTTTGAGGTTGATTCCTCCTTCTGTTTGGAAGTATGTCATTTAACCTTTTTATCTCCTCCTACAAGTGAAGAATGTCTAACTTACTTGCCCTGAAAGACATTTTCTGAAGATTCAGCAGTGATGTTAGTCAACTGTTTAGCACATAAAAAGTGCCAAATAACAGCTATGCGATGTGCTGGCCAAAAGCTCTCTCTGGAACATCTGTGGTACTTGACCCTTTCTGTGATTCTCGTTTCTTGACAAATTATGTCATGTTGCTTCACTGCACATGAGAGAGCAACTAGATGTAATGTAAATAATTAAAGCCAAAATTTTTAAATCTATTTATGCAAAATAGAAAGAAACAAAGAACAGCAATAATATGCCACCATAGTATTTGATGCAGTATGAAATCAAGAATCTTAAACAAAGTGTTTGAAAACCCACCAAATAGCGATTTGGGGTACCACTTGGAACTTTACTTCTTTTCCTGGAAAGTGCTCCCTTCCCCTGACTGGAATCGAACATGGGACCCTTCAGTCTGCAGGCCGACACTCTATCCATTGAGCAAAATTGACTAGGGCTCTTCACTTTTCTTCATACCAAGAACATAAGAATGTAATGGTGACAACACATGACTTTATTCTGATTAATGAATTAAGTCATTGTGGTAGTTCAGATTGTGAGAGCAGTGACTCCTTCAAATTACAACTGGTAGTAGTGTCACCGGGATGCCTCACAAGATGACTTACCTTACTTTTGGAAACACAGGAAAGCTGTCTACATTTCCTCTGTCAATGGATAGAGTCACCAAAACCTCAACTAACGCAGCTCCTGCTACCTTCCTAAAGTGGAACTAGACATGCTTTTCCAAGTGTTGATTCCCCAGTTAATTCTTCCAAAATTTTAGTTGGTATAAGGTGAATGAGGTACATTGCTCAAAGGAGCCTGCTGTGGGGAGCATAGATGACTGGTAGCCTGCATGCTGAGGCCATTGTTCACCCAGGCTGCTACCAGCCAGTGGCTGTGCATGGCAGAGGTACTAGAGTGGGGCCATTGGCTCCAATTCTGAACTCTTCGGATAGACAGACTCTCCTTCAGTACTTTCTCAGTACAGTGCTCTTCCCACTCAGTCCTTCCTTCTGTCTCTCCTTTCAGAGGTGTCAGAACTGCATCACTTCCTGAAAGCTCTTCCCACCTATTTCTGCTCCCTCTTTCTTTGACTTCATGAGCTATTGACCCACTAAATCCTTGAGCATATCTGATGCATGTTGGCATCAATGTGTTGACGGACCTGAACTTGCCTGGGTGGTAAGTTCACCATCCCCAGTGGCAGCTATGTCATACACTACTACTAGAACCAGCGTGCCCAATCTCTGAAGTCAGCTTGTAGAGCTTGGGGTAGTAAGGAGGGTACGAATGGCATTGATAGACTTAAATTCCTCAATTTGATATAACTAGGGTTGCATTTTGGGCAGAGCATTTTATTTAAGAAAACAGAGTTGTATATCACCACATCTTAGGAGTATTATTTTCTGTTCAAAATAGGATTTCCAAAGTTGGCATGTGTTTCAGTTTATAGGAAAATAAATCACTCAGAATACCATGTCTGCATATTATGTCAGATGGATGAGTTGTTTTACTTTAATATAAAAACATTCAGTGGGTTGAGGAATGCATATGTGAATTGAGCTAATCTGTTTTCTGTGTTCTTAGATAGATATATGTAGATGTGTACAGTGAGAGGTTTGTCATTGACTGGAAGCAAAACCCAGAATATGAAAAGTTAGCATATCTATTAGTACAATAATCCAAAATTCACCATTCTCTGGTAAAATCATGATAGCAGGGTTACAATAGGATTTGTACATTTCATCTGAAAAAAAATTAAGGGATTCTGGTCTCTGTGATGGGAGAGTCAGGTCACTTTGTGGTCCACCATATCCCCACCCTCAGTACAGTTCTTCACACATGGTAGATGTTCAGTAAATATTTGTTGAAAAAAATTATGTTCAGGATAGTTTAATTGTGAATTAGACATCACTGTATTCTAGTAATTTGACTACTTTTGTACATAGAATCATGGATTAATCATAGCCAGTCACAACTGTGTCAATTTTTCCATGATCTATGCGTCTTTGGCCCTGAATACTTCTTAGGTGATGGGTAAATAGGGGACTAATGTTACGATAATATGAAAGAGGTGTTGATTTACACAGGGTTTTTCTCAGGGTGTTACCTTTTTTAAGTAGTCAGGGTGAGCTCTTTCATAATTTAAGAAATGCCTTAGCAATGTCGTATACAATCTTTATGAAAAGATCCGAAAGGCTGCAAAAGTGCCTTCTTTTGTGGTGAGCCATGACTGTGCTCCACAGTGGTAGCTGCAGTGAAGTGCAAGTGCAAGGGAAGGGGATCAGCTAACATTTCCTCCTTCAGTAAAATAGGGGATTCACAGAGCAGGCTGCAGTCTGGGTAAGATTTTTTATTTTATTTTGATGAACATGTCTCTATTAGAAACAAATGCTCTCTAAGAAGTACACCTCAAAGGAAAATGTGTAAGTGCCAGGGTTCAAGTTACAAAGAGTTAATTGTGATGCTAGATGCCAATGCCAAGCATATTTTAGACATGTTTGAGTGCATCTCCAACCCTGTGTTTCCCCAGAGCCAGTGTTATTTTCACCATGCGATTTGACAGAAAGCGCATTTCTCCCTCCCCCCACCCAGAAACATGTATGTGGTGTGATAGCCAGACTGCTTATATTTACAAGAAAAGCAATATAGTAACTTGATTAGGAATTCAGCTTTAAAGTCCACTTGTTCTAGATTTAAGTTTCACCTTTGCTATTTCCAAGTTCAATATATTTGGGCATGAACACTCAATATTCTATGCCTTTGTACCCCAAACTGTAAAATAGGGATAATAAGAGTATCTGCCTCATTGGCTGTTATGGGTCACACGAGTTGATGTATTAAAGAACTTAGATGAGTGCCAGGCACATAGTAGGCAGTCCACCGAACTAATCATTATTACAAAATAAAGCGTCACTTCCCCCAACTAAGCCACAGAAGTGATAGTTCACCCTGTTACGTGGAGACATGGCATGGTTTCATAACTGGGACCTTAATATAGAAATTCCCTTAAGACTTGACTCATAGTTCTTTGTAGGAATTTTAGGAGCCAGCCGTAGTCTCTATTTGTATTGAATTCGTAGTCACTATTGCCACAACCTGTTTTTTAAATTTCCTCTGGCTAGAGTCACTATGCTGTGACTTAAATTAAATTACAATTTTAAAACTGATTTCCTCCAGTTACTTGGGCTCTATACAGTACAGTCATCATACACTTACTGCTCTTATTTGACATTTTCCTCTTACTTAAAAAAATAGAGTGTGACCTATTATACCACTTACATTATATGTGAAATTGATACAGTGTAATAGAAACAAGATGTAATATCAATAAAATGATCTATCATAAACACAGCTAAAGCTGCAAAACACATGTCCAAAATTAAGTGATATTGAATTAAAGTATACCCTTTTTTTCTGTCTAGAAAAAGACTGATGAAACCAAAGATTATTGCAAGGACAAAAGCCTTTTTGTACCTCTTGCAATGTTTGTGTTCCTTGGAATCTCTGGGAAAACAGGATAAGGGCTGTGCGGGAGTTTGCTTTAAGAATAGGATCTCTGGTTGATATGTCCCTTTTTAAATGGTTGAATTTCCAAAGTAGCCCTTTGTCGTCTGGGGTGAATCTGTGCTCTTTCCCAGCTGAATATTTAAAAAATCAGTGGCAAATTAGTGAGCCAGCTATCACTGGATCAAGCCTGATGATCAAGCTGAGTGACAGTTTGGACCAAAATATTTCAGAGGTTTTTCAATTCTATGAAACACTCATTAATAATAAAAAAAAAAAGGGTCCAACACCTGAAAACAAATTGCTGTATCTGTTTTTGTTTTCTTCCATTCATGGTGTAAGGAAAATATGAGAAAAAAAGTACTTTGGCAGAAAAGAACTATATGGAGACTATAGTTTTCTGATTTGTAATATGAATACATGTGACTAAAATTATAAGGGGAAGAAGTAAATTATGTATTAAACACCAATGTCAGGCTTTGAGATTGATGTTTACTATTTCATTTACTTCTCCCACCTCAAAAAAAACCAACAACAACAACAAAACAACAACCCAAACATCTCTATGAATTAGGTATTCTTCTTCTTTTTTTATAGCTAAGGGGTTAGGATCAGAGCATCTGAGCAATAGAGAAGGTCACTCAAAGTCTACTTTCCTTCCACCCCATCAAAACTTACCTCAGGATCTTCCTTCTCTTGTTCCCCTCTTTCATGCCTCCAGCCTTGCTAACGTTACTCCTAGTCTCAGACTACGTGGCCTGCACTCTCTCTTCATACCTGTCCTCTCACCTCCATCCTGTAAAATTCAGAATTTTAAGGAAGTGCACAGAGATCAGAAGTCACCAGAACATATTATTTAGAGGACACCTCAAGGTACTTCTGCTTTGATAAATACAATGTACTCCTTAATCTAACACTCAATCTTGTCGGTTCAGAAACCTGGTTTTAGGAAATGAGAATGACTCTTTTTCTCATGATGGATTCATGTTAACTAAATTCATAGACATTGATATGTAAAACCAGAATATCAATCAATTTCATTGGTAAGTATACTGTCCAAGATCCTGAAGTCATATCCTATGGCCAATATTTTCATCCTTTGTAGACAAGTGTCTAAAGAAGCTGTATTATAGTCACAAAATTGTTGGTGATTACTGAGTTGTTGGAACAGAAAGAATTAGTAATTTAAATGAGGCATCTGGTAAATTAGCATAGAATATCCATATCTGAAATATGTACATGTTACACTGATGGATCAAGTCAAGTCCTTGGGCACTGACAATTTTGGGGGGAGGGGACAGTGTTAATGTCATTTATTTTTATTTATTTTTACCTTAGCTTATAAGTGCTTAGCTTTCTGACAATACACTTTTCAGTTGTCTCTTTACTCAAATTTTGCTGATTGCAGGGAAAACAACTAGAACTTCACATGTGTTTTAATCTATTGTGCACTGATTTTTTTTAGTTATACTTTCAGGTGGCAATCATATTTCTCTTATTTGGATATGAATTTTGGATTGGAATCCCTCTGTACATATAAAGCCATAGTAACCAGATCACTTTAAAAAGAAAATGGAATTTATGCCTTTTGAACAGAGATGTGTGAAAGATTACCCTCTTGGTAATGATATCCAATTAATATTTTGTGAAGTTTAAATAATGGGGCACTATATAGTATATTTTTCTTTGAGAATTTTGTCTATTAATATAAGAACTCTTAGGTATGGAGATATGTATTTTCAGAGCATGTCTTAAGGGAAGAAAATGCAGTCAATGGCTGCCTCCAGGATGAGACCTTGTCCATCTGTTAGTCAACCTTTGAGAATAAATTCTTTGAGTCTTAAAGTCGTTTTCATTTAACAATTTTCATCTTAGAATGCAGATGTATCTGAGATACATAATGCATTAGGCCAGTGCTTATCAAATAGATATCATTAAACAAGATGCAGATATAATTTTAATGTCTGAGAATTCATTAGAATAATTTAATTTTGATAATGTAATAATAACAAATGCATATTCTGGATAATTTGAATAAATACCTTAAAAATGAGTACTCCTTCCTAACTTAAAACCTAAATTTCTGGTCTTTTTGGTACTATCATTACTTTAATTGTTACTGATTCATTAATAATGGGATCCTTTTAAAAAGAGCAAACACTATTATCTCACTCTACAAATCAGGTTTCATACAAAGTTAAAGTGCAAAAAGAGGTAAAGAATTGAGTTCTAGCAAAGGGTAATGGAAACATATTGTACCAGATTAATTATTTTCTGAATAACTACTGATTTGAGGCAAATTGATGTTTAAATCCTGCCCAGATGAAATCAAGCTTCCTTAAATCAATTATTTTCTCAATTTTGAATCAAAGATCACCTTTGTCTACTACCTCATTCCTTACTGGAAAATATTGAAGGGCTCTGATTCTCAGTAGTGAAAAATAGGATGCATCCCCCTGTTGCAAGAGATTAAAATTATTTGGAGTGATTTTTCATAACAGAGTCATGTAGTAGTTTGCTTTTTCTTTTTAGGAGTTTGTGGATTGATTGGTTACATACAGACTGGGTTTAGAGGATTCTAAGGTATTGATTTAAGAGTCACAAGCTATATAGATGCAAGAAATATGTTTTCCTTTCTCTTTAAATGGATATACCACACTGAGCATAAACTAGCCTCCTGAGTTTAGGATATCATTTGATTTTCTGGAAAAAAAAAAGTAGCTAAACGTTCTGAGGATTCTAGTTGTCACCTTCAATAGGCCCATTAGTTAATATAACAAATTTGTGACTAGACACCAGAAACTGCAGTTTGTTTGATGACGGGCCCATGTGAATGGACCCAACGTTTTGATTGAAATAGCTCTGGTTGTTACTGTGCTGTGGATAACATCTATGTTTACTATTCTCACTGTGGCTTGGTAGGCAATTTACGGCACAGATTGTGGAGAAATGTTTCCTAAGGAAATTGTGGTCGTTTTCCACTACTTTCTACACAGTGCAACTCTGCAACTCTTCTACTTTTCCTCCCTTCAAAATTCCTACTTCTTCCTTTGATTTTCTTTTTCTTCTTTTTTATTCTAAAATATTATATTTTTCTGTTTGTTTTTGTTATTTTTTTATTATTCCCCCTTTCTTCTTCTTCTTTTTCTTTATGCATTGGTAAAGTAAGGAAAAAAGAGGAAGAATTTTCATAGATACTGGTGTTTTATGTGTATGACAGTTCATTAATCCACATACCTTACAAAGCAGGTAAATGGAGTCACTGAGTATATAAATAATAGCCTAAGACAACTGATAATGAGAGTGCTAATTTTGAATTTATGTTGTTAAGCAGAAGTATTTCATGCTTAGAATATTATTATCTGGCTATATAATCTCTCTCCACGTATAATATGGATATCACTTATCCATCCATTTGTATACAGTGGGGCCTTGACTTACGAGTTTAATTCGTTCCGTGACCGAGCTCGTAACTCAAATTACTCGTATGTCAAATCAATTTTCACCATTACAATGAATTGAATGCTGGGCTGATGTTGTGGCGTTCACTGTGCCGTTCGCTGCGCCAACTAGCGGTGGGGTATCTGAAGCTGGCTCGTAACCCGAATTTTAGCTGGCAACTCAAAACAAAAAATCAGCCAAGAGATAGCTCGTATCTCGAAAAAATCGTTAGTCGGGACACTCATAAGTCAAAGCCCCACTGTATGTCTACAGTAGCACTAAGAAATATATTTTTTATTTCTTATTTTTTCAGCATCCCATTGCCCACCCCCAAAGAGAAGCAGAAAGATATCAGGAAAATATTTGGGCTCCAAGTATTTTTGAATAGAAAACATCTCAAAAGCTCACCATTAGAATATTTCCATTCGATTTTGCTCTCAGGAATACAGAGTGTGCAATATTTGTGGCCACAAGATACAATCAAAGCACCTGAATCTAATTTGCTTTTTTTTCTTTCCATTAAATGTCCCAAATCTATAGGTTAAAGACATATTGAAATTTACACATGCTATCAGTACAAAGTCTACAGTGCTTGCCCTCAGAATTCATGTTCTTCAAGAACAGAATTAACATCACTTCAGAAAAAAAAGGGTAATGACAGATATAAAAATTATCTTAGACATAAAGATTACCAACTGAGTGTATTTATCTTCAGCGGTAATCAATCATTGCATGTGCCAGAGATCTGTAAAAGATTGGCCTCGGAACTTACTATACTACTTTAGGGACTTCTCCTTTCCTCCACAAATTGCTCAGCTTCACCAAAGCAAAGACACCATTCCCCACTGAGGACTAAATAAATGACAAGCTTGAAGTAGTGAAAAATAAATTCATTTTCTGAGTTACTTGCGTAAAAGGCTGTCTGAACAAAAATCACACACTTCTCTCCCCATAATGGAAACTTACTACTCTCTACAACACAGTGCTTATTTGAAAATAAGCTTGGGAAATTCATCATAAAGGGAAGGATATCTGGGGTATTAGTTCTACCACACCCACAAATAATAGAGGAGAACGTTGGGAATAAGGATTGTGTCACTCTATTCAACCCCCAAACCTTTTTCTATGTTATTACAATCCATATATTGTTCATACATATAAACATTTTTCTGGTAACCAGGGAGCAATTTATTTATGCACTTTATTTTCACTGCATGTCGGTAAGAATGCAAAAATGTAAACATTGATCTACATAATCACGTACATATACTAAGCGAGACTTCCTGCAATAGTGTGAATCAGATCATTAAAAAATAGCAAAATTGCCATTAATGGCTTTTGCTGAAAGTGGGTATTTTAATTATTCTGGGTACTTTGAATTCATGAATAACTTATTAGTCACTCATATTCTGTATTTTTCCCCTGTTCCTGGTGAATTTCTGATACTTAAATCATAGTCTCCAATGTTTCTTTATTTGAATTCTTTCTAGGGAGTTCTGGAAAATGATATGGCCAGCCAGAGTAGATGGAGTTATTACAGCTCATCACAAGATTGTATAATCCATTTACTAAGGGAAAAAAAAAAGTACCAAGAAATATAATACAGTATACTAGAGGCAGGAAGATTTTTTCCAATGTAGATTACATGAAAAGATACTGAATTATAGGAAAATTGTATATATATCACAACTTCTTGTTTCTAGGCTCTAAATGAAAGAATACTGACTAGGAATCATGAGGGCTGGGTTTAGTTTTTAATGTATACAAACTGGTTTTCCTTGATTACGTTCCTTCACCTTCACCCTGCTCCAGTTCCCTGCACATTGCCACCACACCCCCAGTATCTCCCTTGCCCACACCCTTGCTTGTTCTCCCAGCCCCAAATGTACCTGGCTTCTTTCATTCCGGGAATATACCAAGATCCTTTCTGCCTCATTCGCTTTTTCACATTATTTTCTTTTTTTCACATTTTATCTAATCATCTCCTAACCATTCTTCTGGTCTTAATTAAGAAATACTTTCTCAAATAGGCCTTTTCCAAGCCCTCCATCTATATGGGGCTCCTGTGTAACATTCTCACAGAATCACACACATTACTGCTAGGATGTATCGTGATTTATAAATGTAAATTTGTTTTTATGATTGTTTTCTTCTCTGGAGAGGGTAGACTGTATGTTTCATTACAGCAGGGAGTTTGTCTAGTACATTGTAGATGCTCAGTAAATATTTGACAAACCAACATATGAATAAATTAATAATAAGAGTTGGGGTAGGTAAATGATCTACAAGATTTCATCCATATCAAATAATCTTTGACACCAGAGTAAATTCATTGTTTCATTTTCATTTAAAACCAGTCCTGAAGGCAATTTTATCATAAACTGTGCTTTATAAACACAGACAGGAATTGCAAAACATGTCTCTTAAAACACACTCTGAGTTTTGGACTTTTGTTTAGCTATTCATTTCAAGAAGTTAATCTCTAAAATGTAAATCTGATCCCATACCTTCTTACTGAAACCCTGGCCTGGCTTTTCAGTGTATATAACATAAAATCCAAATACCTTGGGATGATATGCAAAGCCCTTATGATCTGCCCAGTCTTTCAGCCTACAGCTAAGACAAGAACCTTGCATTTGGCATTTAAGACCTGTGCATAGTGCCCAAAACTCATGGTCCTTTTCCTTTTTTCTTCTTCTGAAATAATGATTTTGTATATGCATTGTCCACTTTCTAGAGAGCCTCTCCTTTTCCATCTTTTTTAGCTTTGGTTTACTGGGCAAATTCCATTTCAACCTTCAAGATTTGGCTGAAATTTTGAAGCTTAGTTGTTTGTTTGTTTTTAAATTTATCTTTCAGAAAGACCGAAGTACTTTATGATGTGGATGCCTCTATTCTAACACTTAACATATTTCTGTAATCATTTTCCTATAGGACTATTTCTGCTTAGTCAACCCCAAAGAACAAGGGTTGCATTCTTATCTCCTGTTTCCTTGTTCTCTGCTACAGTGCCTGGCACATATTAGGCAATTTGCAAATGTTGAATGAATCAACAAAGGTGAGATCCAAAGTACTTTGTTGAAGGCTCAACAAATGTTTTTCAGTGCTTCAGGTTTGAGTGAAAGAAATTGGTCTCTAGCCTCTCAATTCTACCCTAATATTCCAAAATTTATTAATAATCATTTTATAGACTTGTCTTTATAAAGTTAACAGCTACAAATTAGCATTTGGATAATTCTATTTACAAATAATTTTGTATTGTTTTTCTCTGAACATTTACATTTTCATTTTTGCATTTTTTTCCTAAAATTCATTCAAACTACTAGTAGAGTGAATCATCTATGCAGAGGTAGTATTTTTTGGATTTGGGTGGTCACAATTCTGAATATATCAGTTTCTTGTAAGGTCCTAAAATCAGAGAATTATTTTTAAATGCTTGGTTCAGTTCTGTATTCATCAGCACTTTACATATTTATCTTCCATATTTGTTAACTTGTCTTCATTATCTACTGATATTTTTCTATAATAAAAAGGCTTGGTTAATTCTTGGCCGTTTTCAATGAAATAGTCATTGTATTTTTTTGAGTAATCATTGCTTCTGTTCCAGTTTTTAAGGTTTTGAAGATAAAATTAAACCTTTTTTGTTATAATGGAAAATAAATTCTGTATCACATCATAATGTGGTACCCATTAATATGTTTCTCTTTTGCTTTCTGATTTATCAGAACCCAGCATCAAAGCCCAGACCCCCTCCTAACCCTGCAGGGGGTCATGGAGCACAAACCAGCCCATCTCGGGTGTAGGTGCTCAGAGTTAGGCATGTTTGTCATGTCCTTTATCCAGTGTTTAACATCTGACACTCATCTGATGATAGACTGGAAAAATTCAACCAACACTACCTTTTAAATAAGGATGATGAAATATCAAAGACCTAGGATAAATGATGCAAAGAACAAAACACCTTTCAGGTTTGTACTTGTTAAAAAAATGGAAACTCTAATAAAGACAGAGATTAAAAAAGCAGTTTTATAGACAAGTGTTTTTAGAACCTCCTCGCACTAATAAAATACAACTTTAAAAGGAAAAGAATCTTTATCAATAGTTAATAGTCATTTTAATTATTTCTATTGGCTGAAGAGCCAAATGCTAATGTGCCCTTGCTCCAGTATGGCCCCTAATTTATTTCAGAATGAGCAGTGAATTGAGCCTCCAGGAGGCTGAGAAACAGCAGGTGGCCCTTCAGCACAGCCTGGGCATTTTATGAATGGCTCAATTGCTCCTCATTGGCTGACTTTCTGTCTTTCTTGCTGAGAGTCAGACCACCTTGACTGAATTCTCAGGCAGCAAGACTTTTATAGACTTTTGTTATTATTGTTATTATTAATTTGTTAAAATTTTATTGGTTTTATTTTTATAAGGTTTCATGTACTATCAAGACTGTTTTGGTTATAAATGACATAGATCCAAATCAACTAGTTTAAGCCAAAAAAAAGGTAATTTATTGGTTCATGTAACTGGGGAGTCCAGAGGTAGTTCTAAGTCTCAGGCATGGTTACAGAAACTCAAAGGTTTCCTTCCTTCCTTCCTTCCTTCCTTCCTTCCTTCCTTCCTTCCTTCAGCTCCATCTCTGCTGTGTGGGCCCATGTTCTCGAAGCTTCCTCCCTCCCTTCCTTCTTTCCTCCCTTCCTTCCTTCCTTTGGAAAACAAGACTTTTATTGATAAAAACATTGCAAACTGAAAAGAGAAGGTGCATATTTGATAACCAGAAAAGCTTGGTCCCTGGTTTCAGGTCTAAGCAACAAGACAGGTACTATGAGTTGTGTAGTGTCTTTTATAGAAAGAGTTTAGAGGGAATATGTGAAAGGCTATCTGTCTAGTGTTCCATTTTACCCTCAGTGATAACTCACAGAATTTTAAAACAAGAAAGGCATGATAGCTCAAGAATATCACTACCCACACTGGCTGGTGTGGCTCCGACGGTTGGAGCATTGTTCCCATGCACCAAAGGGTCGAGGCTTTCATTCCCTGCTCAGCTCACATATCTAGGTTGTGGGTTCAATCCCCAGTCAAGGTATGTACAGGAGGCAACCAATTGATGTTTCTCTCTTATTTTGATATTTCTGTCTGTCTCTCTGTCTCTTCCTCCTCCTTCCTCTCTATTTAAAATCAATAAAAGGCATATACTCAAGTGAGAATAAAAATAAATATATCATTACTCACTCCAAATGAAACCAATGTGTGACTACACAAGCATCCACACACAGTGTAAGTGTATAGAAAACTTTTGTAAGGATACTTATACCATTAATTAATCTGTTTATAGCAAAATCATCTGAGAGGGAGGAGGCATTAAGGAGAGGGCTTGAGAGAAATGAAGATGGATTTTTGCTTTATATGTTTTATATTTTTTAAAATGTTCTGTTACAACAAAAATGCTATTTTTGATTTTTAAAAAAATATTTTCTGAATACAATGGCCGTTTTTCTTGTGGTGAGGATAAATACTAGCCTTTGTGAGCTTTTCTAACCTTAGTAATAATTTCACTTTACCAACTTTGCAATAACTAATATTTTTAAAGGTATTAAAATCTTCAGTATATACTTTAATTGTCCGTTTCCATTAGTAGAGCTAGGCGAATTATTGACCAACTGGAGGAAATCATATTCAGGGGCAGCAGAAGGTCCCCAACTAACCTACCAATGGTCATTGTCATCATCATCATCATTATCATCATCATCAACATCATCAAGCAGCAGTTTTTAAACAGGCCATCTGAGCATGGAATGGCACAGCACTCTACAAGGTTAATGAAACAAGCGTCAAGGATGCCATTTCAATGTTCCCAGTCACATCAGAGAATAAACACCAACAAGAACAAACATGTATGTACAAGTATAAACAGCTATTCCACTGTAACAACACTGTTTCCAAAACATTTTTAGAGATGATATTGGTCATTTCTAATTGAGGAAACCAAAATGTTCCACAAGACATTCTTTTACATGTTCCTTCTTTAAGCAGGACTTTATCATGCGGTTGTTTGAGAAAATGTTTTGTAACAGAATGGTTCTGTCTTTGATAAACACAACATTCTCTGAAGTACTGGCATTATCATAGAACAGTCACTTGCAACTAACAAAAGTATAATATTTCTTAGTCAACACTTTTCCCCCTGCTTTCCAGGATAGGACATGTTGTTCTTGTTATTTACTAGAATATTTATCTTTGTTATCTAAGGATGAATACCATTTTTTTCCCATTGATTTTTTTATTTTTATTTTTTTGACTATTGACATGACATGAACTTCAGGAGCATCAAAGAATATAAATCTTTATTCCTGCTGTTGATTCAACAATTATCTGTGTATCTCAGTTTGTTTAGAAGTGGATCTTATTTTGTTTTCACATTTTGTAAGAAAGAACAAAAATGAACTTACATCTTTATACAGTAGGACTTACCTTATAAAAAATATCATTGTTTTTCTATTGTTGTTCATGGGCAGCAATAAAATCTCCTTGAAAATTATGTAAGTTGATCCTTTTGAAAATCACTATTGTTGTTTCTTTTTATTAAGCTCCTTCTTTTTGAGGGTTTATGGAAGAATAACATAAGAAGACTCTCTTGCTGAGATTTTTGAAGGCAAGAGAGTCTTCAACACATACAATAGAGAGAAAAGGCTTAGAATTTCAGAATCACTTTATTTGATTTTGATTTACTTTTCTTAGAGCTGTTTTAGGTTCACAAAAAAAATTGAGAGGAAGGGGCAGAGGTTTCTCATATGCACCCTATCTCATTATCATCATCCGAAACTAGAGTTATTCATTTCTTACAATTGATGAACTTAACATTGACACATCATAATCACCCAAAGTCCATAGTTAACCTCAGGATGTGTTTTTTGGTGTTGTGTAGTCTATAGGTTTAGAGACATATATAATGACATGTATCCATCATTATAGTATCACACAAAGTATTTTCACTGCCCTAAAAATCCTCTGTGCTTCATCTATTCATCCCCCTCCCCCCATTTTACTGTCTCCATAATTTTGCCTTTTCCAGAATGTCACATAGTTGAAATCATATGGTGTGCAGCCTTCTCTGATAGGCTTTTTTCACGTAATGATATGCATCTAAGTTTCCTCCATGTATTTTCATGAGTTGATAGCTCATTTATTTTAGGTGTTGAATAGTATTTCATTGCCTGCATATGCCAAAGTTTATTTATCCACTTACTTACTGAGGGATATCTTGATTACTTCTAAGTTTTGAAAATTATGAATAAAGCCACCATAAATATCTGTGTGTAGGTATTTGTGTGGACACGAGTCTTCGTCTTCAAGGAGGACACAATATCAAAAGACCTGGATTAAAATTGTGGTGCTCTGTGTGGAGAGCTATTGCTTTATTCCTAATAGATGATGCTATTAGCTGTTCAGTGTCCACATTTAACCCTTTTCTCATTGCAATAATGTTTTCTTTAGCAGTATGACTAGTGGGAAATAAGGTTTCAAGGACTTCATTCTATAAGTAGACTGTAATGACTATGAGAACAAGGACTATTTCAAAATTTTGAGTATAATCTAATGTTATGGATTTTCAACATATGTTTGTTAGTGACTATGATATGGTATTAACTAGCCTTGCAAAAACACTTTGCCTGGAAGTATTTTAGAGAGACTAGAGGCATGGCGCACAAATTTGTGCATGGGTGGGGCCTGGCCAGCCACCCGATCGGGGCGGATCGGGGGTGGGGCCAGTTGGGGGGAGGGGCTTCAGGCGGTTGGCCGGCCCCACCCCCTGGTTGAACTCCCGGTCAAGGGGACAATTTGCATAGTAGCCTTTTATTATATAGGATAGTTTGGTTGTCATAGGAATACCATGGAGTTTCTAAGGGGACTTCCTGAATTTGTGGCAGGCTGTGTTAAATTTGTTTTTACTGATCTATTTTTTATTAAAATAAAATGAAATATGTTGTTCAGTAATTCAGATTAATTTTATACATATTCCTTAGCTTAGATAAGGATACAACAAAGAACAAGAACAACTCTACATGTGCTATATTTGAAACCCTTGAAGAATTTCTTGTGACTTAATATAAGCATCATTGAAAAAAATCCCAAGTCAGTCATACAGAAATGCTCCCACACAAAGACTCACAAGAGATTACAGATCATTTTTCAGATGAGGGACAGTCAAATAGACTTAGGCCTGAAGAAAATGTAGTTATATAAGGAATCTAAAAGCAGTAAAATTTTTCCATTAACTATACAGAAGAGAAAACCATTACCATTCTGCCATTTCAGCAGTATGATATAAAACAATGCTCTGATAAAGATAAAAACAAATCTATAAATCCAGCCTATGCTTGAAGAGAACGTATCCACAGCGGCATTAAATATGACTTCAAATCACACACAGACAACCTGAGGGCCTTGTCAGTGATGGTCAACTGGAATATAATTGTGCAACTCAGAGATTTGGCCTCACAACAAAAGTTGTCCATATTCTTTGATAGATTTTATTCACTTGACTTATAAATCTCATTTAATATCTAGACAGCAGCAATAGTATTCAGAATTTTTGCTAGTCCATTGGCATTGGTAAAATACAATGAAGCTGAAACAAATGTATCTATTTAACATTTATTTTGTGCCCCAGATTATTTGAGGCATTGTGGGAAAAATCAAAGCTATAATAAAAACAGAGAATAAATTAAATTATTTGAGAAGTGACCTGTGTGCATTACAGAAATAGTAATAACACAGACAATTCATAGTCAAATTTAAAATTTCCTGAACAGAATGTAAAGTGTTAAAGAAATTCATAACAAAGGTACTCCAGTGTGCATTACAGTAACTGGGCTTTATTAATAAATAGGTGTTGGGTGATGCATTAAAAAGGAGCTTTCTTGGAATGGTATTAAGGAGAAAAGTTTTGATTTATCCTGGTTGGATTAACTACACATGTAATATGAATGAAAGAGGGTTGTGTAAACATCAACAAAGAGCAAATAGCACTACAGGGACATTCCTAAAAATGTTGAATGGTATTGTGTACTTTAAAATATGTTAAGAGGGTGCTTCTCATGTTGTTATAATTTTATAAACCTTTGCAAACATGTTGGATGTGGAAGAATAGTCTCAAAAGGAGAGTATTCAAGCGTTTGTGTCAGCATAGATATTCATAGATATTCATGGATGAATTCATATATGTATGATCTTAGGTATGAAGCATAAAATATGTTTTTTTGTTGTTGTTAATCTTCACCTGACGATATTTTTTCCATTGATTCTTAGAGAGAGTGAGAAGGAGGGTGAGATACACAGAGAGAGAAACTTAGATGTGAAAGAGACACATTGATTGGTTGCCTCCTGCAGGCACCCTGACTGGAACCTGGCATTAAGCCTGCAACTGAGGTACGTGCCCTTGACTGGAATGACCCAGGACCCTCCAGTCCATGAGCTGACACTCTATCCACCAAGCCAAACTGGCTAGGGATAAAATACATTTTAAAATCATTTAAAATCTTAACATGAAGCAAAATGTTATAATGAAATTCAAATTCTAAATTATTTGGCACAAATTATGAGAGGAGCTATTTCTTTCAGCGAAGATCAGTCCCTGTGTTTCTCTCCTAACTTCACAGAAACCCTATACCATCATTAGCCCTTCTCCTCCTTTTATCTTTAATCTCTTACTGTTTACTGGGTCCTTCCAAACAGCTTTTAGATATACCCAAGTCTCTCTCATCCTATCTAATAAAAGAGAAACATGGTAATTAGCCATACCTCCGCTACCCTTCCCATTGGCTAATCAGGGCGATATGCAAATTAACTGCCAGCCAAGATGGTGGCCGGCAGC
>NW_005353967.1:920537-926001 GCF_000412655.1 Myotis brandtii | reverse complement strand
TGAGTGACAGGGGGCAGCGCCCCAACCTGATTGGCCCTGCTCTGTCCATGACAGGGGGTCGCGCTGCAACCTCCCCATCGACCCTGCCTTGAGTTTGACAGAGGGCGGTGCCCCAACCCCCCAATCGGCTCTACCCTGAGCGTGACTAGGGGTGGTATCGCAACCTCCTGATCCACCCTGCTCTGTGCATGACAGGGGGCAGCACCCCAACTCCCCAATCAGCCCTGCTCTGAGCCCGACCAGGGGCTGCACCTAGGGATTGGGCCTGCCCTCTGCCACCCGGGAGCAGGCCTAAGCCAGCAGGTCATTATCTCCCGAGGGGTCCCAGACTGTGAGAGGGCACAGGCCAGGCTGAGGGACCCCCCTCTCCCCCCCAAGTGCACAAATTTTTGTACACCGGGCCTCTAGTGTTTAAAATAAAATGAACAATAAATTAGCTCAAATACACAAATACATACACTTTGCTGAACTAAATTTTAATTATTTATCAGGCATCATCTTAAGTATTACCTGCTTAAGAGTTTCTGATCACCTAATGTAATTAGTGTATTGCTGTGTAAAACTTTACTTATCCTTTGATGCACTTAGCACAAATATTATAAATTGGCAGTTTGTGAAGTGATGTGCCACTGATTGCTTCCTGTGCTGGGCCGTAACCTCTCATCAGCTGTTCATGACCACAGCACTGACTTGATGCCTAGAACAGGGCCTGGGACATAGTGGCCCTCAATTGATTTTTGTTGCATAAAAGAATAGCTACAGGATGCAGTCTTTCCAACATGTGAGATCACTAAATGTAACTCTGAACCTTCAAAGATGCACAAGGTGGAGGGAAGACTTAGAAAACCTGTACATGTCAACACACCTTATCTCTTTCACCTTTTCTCTTCTTTTGCTCCTATTTTTTGATATTGTTCATCTAGGCTGAAAAAGGGGATGATGGAGAATGTGCTAGGGTAATGACTCAGCTTTACTCCAATACAGACTTTGAAAGGCATTTCCTAATTACCCTACTCTGTTGTCTGTACATATGTTTACAGCTTTGCCAACTTATATTAGTCCATTCCTGGGGCAGAACATAAGCAATAAAAATATAACCTGAATACTCATTATTCAATTTATTTAGATTACTTTAGGATAGCTTCTTCTCCCCCAGGCTTCTAATAATGGCTAGATCTCTATGGTAAAGTAATCTAGTGGGGCATAAATAATTTAGCCATTTCAGCTCTTCCATCATCATGACCTATTGTACCCATGGCTAGCTGTAGACTAAGTTATTTACATAGACTCTCTACAATGTATGACTTAACTCTCTCACAGACAATCTACTCACATCAATTAGATACAGAAAGACAGCAGGCAAATATTTAAGTGGACATGGGCTGCTCTATAACTAAGGGAGAAAATCTGTTGAAATTCCCCAGCCTCCATTCCCAGGCAACAGTCCTGTAATCACTGGGGCAGCCAGGATGAATATTGCTGACTCTCCTTTTAAGGGGGAATGTGATGTATAGTTAAAATAGAAAGTAAACTTTAGTGCAATTAAGATACCTAATTTTAATAGCCTTTTATAGAAATTCAAAATAATTTTTTTATATTTAAAAAAACCTAAAATGTAGACTTGATCTCATTATGAAAAAGATGCTCTGATTACTTCAGATAATAAACACAACTATAGTCACAGTAATTCTTTCAGACTTTATGCACACACAAAGGCTAACATGGAGCTTGGAATTCTACCCAAATTAGGATAGTAATTGGGCCATTTAATATGGTCACTTAAAATTAAAAAAAGCAAATTTGATGTAATAATGCACCAATGCATCTCTGTACATCTTATTTCTGATATCTTTTGATGTGCAGTGTCTTATTGCTGAAATTGAGTGACTTGTTCCAGGTGGTTGTACTCTGTAGATTAGTATAAAATAAAATCTTTCTAATAAGCCTATACTACTATTTATCTGTCCTTAGAAGCTATTTAAGAAATCCACGTCAAATCTCTGTACTAGTCCATTGCTTTTAGCAAGTTGTAATGCAGAGGCATTGTAAAAAATTAAAAAATGATCTGCTATAAACTGTGCTAAATTACCTCTCCTTGTTTTGATTATAGGCTGCTTTATTTCAAAACCAAAATCACTCAACTAACTAATGGAATTAGGGTTTGTCACCTACTCTGTATAAATTACCAAAAGTGCTTTTGAGAATATATTTGCCCCTTCAAATTAAAGGTAAATGATAACAATGTATGAGGGTTTTTTCATTTCCTAAAGAGGTTGATATCAAGGGGATGCTCAGATACTCAAGACATTTAGAATGTACTTTTATATGAAGGTCAAAATTAATTTAAGACATTATTTTAATATGGCCCATGAAGGGGACTATTGAGTTTGTGTACTAATGCTATCTTTGTGCATAACACCATGCCGAATACTCAGGGACATACAAAGGCTGGCAGTCTCATACCTATAAGGTTTACTAAAACATCAAAGAGAGTGGTATGAATGATGAACACTAGTTCTGAGAGGAAAAATCAGCTGGAGACATTAAAGAAGGTCTTGGGCTGAGTTCCAATGGAGTTGGAATTGATTTTAAAACCTATACATATAATTTTTCATTTGTGTGACCTTAGGCAATTTAATTAATTTTCTTAATTGTAGATTCTGCATATGCAAGTGGGGGTAATACGTCCACAGAGTTTCATGTGTGGTTAGAGACAAGGCTTATTAATAGGTTTTTAAAATGCCATGGTGCTGAATGAATTTTGGTTACTCCATTTTATTTTGCATAGAAAAATGAAAGGGTATAATGGAAATGGAATAGATTTAAGTTAGGTCTTGGAAGACTTAAATGACACACAAGAGACATTCAAACATTCTTCTGTAGACAATGGATAGATTTTTAAAGTTTTGAGGTGGGGTAGTGAGTAAAGAGAATGTATTTTAAACAAATACACCTGGCGATAATATCCAAAATTTATTACTAATGTGTAAGAATGAGTCAGAAAGACTAGATTAAAAATTCATTTAATCCAAATTAGGAAGCTTATAGTTGCCTTTTTTAGAACTAATGAAAACGGAAATAAAGAAAATAGTATTGTGCCCAGCTGGCATGGCTCAGTGGTTGAGCATCAACCTATGAACCAGGAGGTCATGGTTTGATTCTTGGTCAGAGCACATGCCCCGGTAGAGGGCTCAATTCCCAATGTGGGGGCATGCAGGAGGCAGCCTATCAATGACTTTCTCTTATTATTGACGTTCCTATCTCTCTTTCTTTCCCTCGCACTCTCTGAAATAAATAAAAATATATCTTTTAAACAAGTATTGTGAAGTTATTATTAGTAATTGATAGACTCTAATTATTGATAGGTTCTGATTAATCTCTTACAATAATACCTCCATCAGGAGAGAGTTTATATAAGTCACTCTAAAATTCAGTTGGGGTGCGCAACTGCAACAATAAAAAACACTCTTTAAAAAGAAATTTAGGAAGAATGTGAGGTAACTCAAAGTTTCTCTGACAGGTTCAGAAAACTAGCTGTGGTGGCTTTTTCTCCATAAACAATGCCTATATTGCACCATAGACCCTTTCCATCAGAGATACCACTGATATCATGTCTGGATAATAAATGGGCCCTGTGGCTCTTCTGTCCCATCTCCCACCTCTCTCCATACCTGTAAAATAACAGAGAATTCTGATCACCTGAGAAGGTAGCAGGCAATGGCCATCAAAGTGCATTCCTAGTATTAAGTATTAAGGGCAGAATTGTAACCTCAGAGGGAAGGTAGGGGAGGGTGGGGATAAGGGGGAGAGATCAACTAAAGGACTTGTATGCATGCATATAAACCTAACCAATGGACACAGACACCGGGGGGCGGGGTGAGGGCATGAGTGGGGGGGGGCAATGAGTGGATATGGACACATATATAATACCTTAATCAATAAAGAAAAAAAAGAAAAAATATATCACAGAATAAGTTTATTTTTGTCACTGACCCCATTACCTTGCTAAAATATTTTGCTTTAGTCATATCCTTAGCTATAAGTAGACAGGGCATATTTCATAGGTTGCTTAAGCTAAAAAATCTTGCTGGGTCCATCTGTTTTGTAAAACCAATTTCCATCAGGAAATCTAAAAGTCTACAGTTGAAGGGGCTCAAAGATCACCTAATCATACTAGGTCATTTCAGAATTGGGAAAATGGGTCTCTGCAAGAATAAGTGCTTTCCTCCAAATTTATACCTGTCCAACGGAGGGCTTTGAATTAGGATCTTTGGCTTAAAATCTCCACACCTGATCAATTATTTAGTTGGAAAGGGATGTTAAAGGCTTTGTATGCTCCCTAATGGGATATATAGTTAAGGCCATACATCTTAGTGGTTGAAAAGATGTAATGTTAGTAACAACTCTGCTGCTTTATGTGTGAAACTGTTTATAAGCTTTGTAAAGGCAGTGATCACATATCTTATGGTTATCATACTATGCCCTGCACCTAGCGTAATACTACCAAGTCAGGGGGTATTTGATTCATTCATTGGAGGAATAAAGGAATGAATGACTAATGTCTATCTCTTAAATTGTTATGCAGTTTCAAAGAGAATCTGAGCACCCCAGCTTAAAGGAAGCTTTAGGTGAATGTTAGTTATTATTATTTCTAAAATCAAGGCTGAGTGTCCTCTTGCTTTATATCCAACATTGCTGGGTATCAAGGATACTTCTGATCATTTCAATAAATTCTTTCATCTTAAAGGCTATCCTTAGAGCCAAGGAATGTCCATGGGGTCTTCAGTAGCAATCAATATACAAGAAAGACAAAAAAAAATAGACTATGCCCTTGTTGTAGCATAAACATGTAAAGATGATACAAAGGAGGTAAGAATAAGAGTCTGTGTAATGGAGAATTGTGGAAAGAATGTCAACAATAAAATTTCAAAAGTATAGAGACTGTTTCTGCCATGCTTTACCTATATCCCTCTTTCTTCTCTCGATGTGGAGCAGGGGCAATCCTTGCATCAACACCAATGTGGGCAACTTGGTTTTCTGCAGTTCCTTGGACATGTCCAGTGAAATTAGAAAAATTTACATTTAAGGAACTCATTTACTTGGCAGAAATGTAGAATTCCTTGTTTTTTTTGTTTGTTTTTAAAGAAATGTATTTCATTAATGCCCTAATCTATGTAAAGACAGGCTGTCACTATGGAGTGAAAGAAGTGTATTTATATTGGCTCTTATTCTCTATAAAGTTTTAGGATAAAACTTTATATATATATGTATAAACATGTACTATATACATACTAGTATATATTAACAAATAATAGAAGCGTGGTACAGAAGTTGTGAAATTGTTGGTCTAGATTATAAATGTTATGTTTGTATTTAGTATTTATATTACTATAGGGCTAAAATGTTTTTGAATAGATTCTTAATAAAATTACTCATAATTTCTCAAAATGTGTTGATTCTAGCA
>NW_005353967.1:902343-920390 GCF_000412655.1 Myotis brandtii | reverse complement strand
TACCATGAAACAACAAACTACTGTTGATTTCCATAAGGGTTTGGATCATATATAATTTTAGAAAAATGAGATGATGTCAGTGGCTTATGAATTACTCTATTTCTTATAAGTTAAAATGTTCTTATGGCCATTTAAAAAGCTTTACACACATCTTTGAAATATTGCTCTTGGAAGAGTATTTCCACTTGGGACAATGCACTTTCAAATTCATTGCCTATAAGTGTCCATAGAGAAAATATTTGAGGTCAAGAATAACCAAACCCTAGACAGCAAGTACAGTCTGTAAAAATCCAGGGCATCTGGAATCCTTATCTAAGTACCAGGAATGCTTATTGCTACTTGACCCACTTTTTTCTCTCCCTGTAAAAATAATTCACATTTGTTTCAGTAATATGAAAAGGAAGCAGACTACAAAACTTTCATTTTATTTTTAAATGTCTTAAAATCATCAAGAAATCCATTTTAAATGTCAAAATTTGTTACGAATATATAACCCTACAGTAAATCAGATAGTAACTATACATATGGACGACAGCCTCATTAAATTGGATTTTAAATGGATGAGGACACATGATAGCATCTGACATACAGAATTCCTCATTCAAACAGAATTCATAAAAGCTACATCAGCCATGGTAAAATTCAAATGGGCTGTTCAGCCATTGATTAAGACTTGAAAAATAGTACCTTTATAATACAAACATTTTTCCCAGGGCTTATTCAGCTATAATGTTTAAATAATGTATGTACTTTGTTTTTGAAAATTAATATCTTAATTTTCATAGGTTACTTCTTAATAATACATATTTATTAATGATCTTGATTTTGAAACTTAAAAGACATGTAATTATATTAAGGGTACACATCAGTGTGAGAGAGATGTGGCTCTTGGGGCACAGTTTTAGCACTAAGTGGACATACCTCTGATCAAGTAATTTAGAGAGAAAATAGTCCAGAGGGTTTAAAGTTTAAACCATGATCAGGTAGACCCAAGCAGGGGAGACACATTAAGCCTGGCTTGTTTCTTCAATGTAACAGAGTTAAAGAAGTGGAAGCCAGGAGGAAAGAACCTACTGTATTTGTTTCTTTTTAAAAAAATATATATTTTATTGATTTTTTTACAGAGAGAAAGGGAGAGGGATAGAGAGTTAGAAACATCGATGAGAGAGAAACATCGATCAGCTGCCTCCTGCACACTCCCTACTGGGGATGTGTCCGCAACCAAGGTACATGCCCTTGACCGGAATCGAACCTGGGACCCCTGAGTCCACAGGCTGATGCTCTATCCACTGAGCCAAACCAGTTAGGGCTATATTTGTTTCTTTATATAGTTTCCTCAACTGAGTGATTCATTCTGTGCACAACAGAATGAGGTGTTCTCTCTCCCAGCACACTTCCCTGGTTTGCATCACTGTAGAAACATTGATTACAGGGGAGAGCTACCAAAAATTTTGGCCAATGATGTCAGTTTCATATGGACTTGCAGCATAAAGGTGCTCAAGGATTGTCTCTCATCTGCTTGATGTGGTCAGAAAAGAAGGTCAAGCCCAAACTCTAGAGCAATTGCCCCTGGAAAGGGTGAATGATGTTGTGAGCTGCTAGATTGCCCCAATGGTTTGGCTATGCTATGCCATGAGGAATGACTCACTGCTCCTCAGTCTGTCGGCTGCTATCTGCTTCATTGAGAAGTTCCCAGAATTACCATCCAGGGTAAAATTGTTTTAAAAAATACTAACCTGGTCAATGGAGATATTTTATTTCTTAGTTTCATGCAAAATGCTTGACATAGTAACATTGATAATTTTCACTGAAGTACTTATATAGAAACAGCATCTTAGGGTTTACAAGTATACATTTCTTCAGTTGTATTCATAGAATTAAATATTAAATGTCTCATTTCCAAGAGTTGAGAAACTGAGGCAAAAAGGAAAGATACAGGGCGATTTAATAGAATTTTAAAAATCTTTTCCAGAAACTTCAGTCAGATTTGTCTCAGAGTAGAATATATTTTATGGTATAATTATATGTGCAATGTTGACCTTGTGTTTATAGATAAGCATCAGATAAACACTGATGTACCTTCCTCTTTAGTTGGGAAATTCACTGCAAATTTTCTCTGTTTTGAGTACACTGAATCAAAGCCATTATTAGAGTAATTGGCATAGGAGTAGAGCCACTTTTTTAACCCATGGTTCCTGGCAGGTATGGATTTGTTAGCTGGTTGGTGGCTAATATATGAGACCCACTATATTGCTCAGTAGAATCAGCCCCTACTTGCCTCCAGGACTGCCATTTCCTGTGAAATGTTGCAGTGTGCATGCTGTATTATATGTAATATACCTAACATCCCTCATTTCTGCGACATCAACATAACCAATTGTTACTATACATGTCTTTACAAAGAATTACCCAGTAGAGGCCTATTGAAAAGAAAAACTAATATTAATACACATTTCTTCTCTGCTCCTGAGCCTGACACACTTTGATCTAGCATCGTTTAATCAACCTTGCCACCAATATATGTGAGGCATGCACAGATACATCATGATCCAGGTTGCAAAGGAAACGGTAACTGTGGTTGCATTCATCTTGTAGGTATTTTCACTACTCTGCTTTCTCTAACATGATCATATGCAGTATAGTGAATATAACGCAAAATTAAAGTATTTATGTTTGCAAGTATAGTCAAAGCCAAGAAGCAAAACTTTCTCAATATGATCATGCAACCACTTTTAGCAGAGCAATTCCATCCTGGCACTAGCAGGCTATCTGGTGGTTTGAGTGAGTCAGCCTCCATATACACATGGGCTGAACTGTATCAGACTGAAAATATTGGCCATGTCTTTTGCATGTCATTTTTTCTTTATTTACTGAGTGCCAGGATCTGTACAGCAGAGTACAAGTCAGACAACGTGTCTGCCTGCTTGGTGTTTACATACGCTTAGGGGGGGGGGGGGGGGGGGGTGGCATGGGACAGGAGAAATAGATACATACAAACATATTGTGGAGAGTTATGAGGACTAAGAATGAACTAGTGGAGGCTATAATAGGGAATCATAGGGGGACTTCCTTCAGATAGAAGAAACTGCAGGGTGTAGGGTGATGGCAGAGAGGCAGTCTCTATCCTCAATTTCTGACAGCCCAGGGGGTGGCTCAGAGCCATTACTCACTAATGTACTGTTTCTTAGAGTTCTGCCGATCCCTCATTTTGCAAGAGAGATGTTGATAGGTCTTTTATGAAAACAATGAAAAGTTCTGTTGTTATACTGAATTGCTGCATAGCAATGTAACTCCTCTTGGAAATTCCTAATGCACAGCACAATGAGGTGTAGGCGCTAAAAAATATGACAGCAATAAAAAAATATATACAAATTTGCTTAATCCCATATATAAAAAATGGTTTTAAACTTGGTTACTGATTCCAGCCTAAGAAGTGCCTTACCACACAGTGAATTTGAAGTATATCAAAGAGATAAAATGTATAAGTATCATGACATTTGGCAGTATAGATGAACCAGTGTATTTTTTGAATAAAAATAGTAGTTAGTGAGAATTTGGAGATCATCATTATTTGGTGATGGCCATCATTGGCCAGTGATCCTCACAAATGTTTTCCTAGTGAAAATGATTTTGGAATAGTGTGTAGTTTGAGTTATTAGAGATATTAACATACATAATGTCAATCTCATAAAAATAGAAAGCATGGTTTTGCTTTTGCGTTGGCCACTCTAGGATTCCTATAAAGATAATGTAGCCCAGCCAGCATGGCTCAGTGGTTGACAGTCGATCTATGAACCAGTAGATCACAGTTTGATTCCAGATCAAGCCCCATTCCCGAGTTGTGGGCTTGATCCCCAGTGGGGGGCATGCAGGAGGCAGCAGATCAATGATTCTCTCTCATCATTGATGTTTCTATTTCTCTCTCCCTCTCCCTTTTTCTCTGAAATCAATAAAATACGCATTTTAAAAAAGATACTGTATATTAGTGATATGTTACAAATAAGTCCAGCCAATATTTTTTTTTCGGATTCTTAGGAAAGTCATAGAAGGTCTTTATTAGTCAGTTGATAAGCACATATACACTTGATATTTAGAGATAATTTTCAGAAGCATCAGCAGAGTTTAAACCAATAGGAGGAGATTAAAATGCTACTTGGAGAGTAAGAAAGAGGGTTCTTTCCAGCCCTGGTCCTAAACTTAAGTGTGTACCTGTATGGAGAGAGCTGCCCTAAACTAGAGGAAGCCCCTAACTCATAAATACCTGGCAGAAAGAGAACTGGAGGGACGAATATCCTGGCTTACAATCCTCCTACCCTCAAATTTCCCTCCTGTGCCTTTTCATGTCTAAAAAGAGCTAGAAGAGAAAGGACAGGGGGGCTATTGATGACTTTCTTAAAGGTCTGCCATTGAGGTCAGAACAGGAGAAACAGGGTATAAATTGATTTTGGAGATACAATAGATTATATTCAATACAAGTCATTTTTATATTCTCCATGATAGAAAGTCTAGACTACCTCCTTATTTTACAAGAGAAGTGCTCCCAGCCTTACGATAAAAACAGCCTGACTGAAGTAAATGCTGACATGATTGAGCTTTGATTATCTTCATTTTTAGGTTAATGCTCGTACCATGAGGAGTCTGTTACAACTTTGTGTTAATTATGAAATCATTATCTTATATTACATTTTCAATATCTATTACTGTATTAGTAGGTATTTTTTTTAAATGAAGGTACTGACTAGACTACCACCTTCTCTTATTGAAAGGCAAACTAAACAAGGTGTGTTGGGTAACCACTTGGAATCATTTGCTTCCTCTTCAGTTCCTCTTGCTCCCATTTCTCGTAGGAGATTCTGTTGGAGTTCTGCTTAGATGCCCTAGAATCCCTTTTACTACTTCTTCTTGCGTACTCCTTGGAGTCTGTGTCTTTTGCTTCTTATGTTCTGTACCTGCAACTCCATTCAGAAGACTGCCGGCCCCCTAGGTACCACTTTGCTTGTGTGCAGAATTTTCTTGAGCAGCTCAGGCTGCCAAAACAGAAATACCATAGACTGAGTGGCTAAAACAACAGAAATTTATTTTCTCATAATTCTGAAAGTCCAAGTTCAATGTTCTAGCATGATTGGTTTCTGGTGAGAGCTATCTTCCTGGCTTGTAGATCTATGACTTCTTGCTCTATCCTTACAAGGTGGTGGTGGTGGTGGGGAGGGGGTTGGAGGAGAACATAGAAAGGGAGAGAGAACAAACAAGCTCTCTGGTCTCTTCTGACAAGGGCACTAATCTCATCATGAGATCCACTCTTAATTATAGACCAAAGGCCTCATATAAACCTAATTATAGACCTTTAATATGAATATGAATTTTGGGGGAACACATTTTAGTTCATATCAAGCACTTAGGTAGAAGTGGCTCAGATTTATATCCCTTTGGGGTAATGTTTAGCCAATCACTGAGTTGACATATTGGTGTGGTAACTTCCTGGAGCTATAGGATTGGTTAATTGATTGATGAATTATAAGCACACTTTAAAAATTTATACAATCCTATATAAAAAATGCTAAGAATCTGTCAAAATTACATTTTTATTTTCCCTTGGCCCATTAAATGTGTGCAGTAGATGATGTAGTTAGTATCTTTGACATTTTATAATTATCATCTCAAGATCTGTCTTTGAAAAACAAACAAACATGTTTGTTCATATTTCCACCACTGGCATTGTAACTGCATCAAAGTCAATTTTTGGATCTATACCACACTCACCCAAGACTCTAGTTTGATAAGCTAAATATTGAAGTAAAATTTCTCTATTTCATTCAAAACCAACATCATCATCTACTTAGATCCTCAGACTATAACTTTTGAAAACTGCTAATTGCTCCTATGGCAGATACTCTGCACATTCATCAAGCACCTGGCTAACATCTGCTGCAGTAACTTCATCACCTCTACCAGGCAGCCCAGGTTGTGATCACTGTGATCATTGAACCCCCAGCATCTAACAGTGCTGGGCTCATGGTAGAAACTTTGCAAATACTTGTTGATTGAATGGTGAATTATTCTGTTAATTAAAGGATTCCCCAAGGGATCAAAATTAACTTTTGACCAATCTATTCTTTATGGATTTTCCACTTCAAACTCTGAAAAAAAATGTGCCCTATAGACATATGAAGGGAAAACAATCTTTATTTTTCTATGGCACGTACAACTCCAACTTGTCAGTCTTTGCAAGTCTGGTCTCTAGGGTAAAAATTGGGAGCTATATATATATTCTTTTTCTTTTCTTTAGCATTAAAATGAGTAGCTTTCAAACTAGTGGAAAGAGATGTCAATTGAAGGAAATTTCACCTTAGCCAATGATTAAGATAATAGCAGATATATTACTTTACTACTTTGTCTATCAGTTTCTATAGCATGAAAATCATGATATTTGCTCCTTTGTTTTTCATAGAGATGAAGTTGAAATTAAAGGGGAAACACTGGTCCTGAATATGATTTCTGTGAAGACAAGCTGCCATGAAGGTGTAGCTCCCATGGGGTGCTATTTTAAGCTTGAAATACTTCAGCCCAGCCCTTAGCTACCTAAAGCCCTATACATTTTTAAAAATTACCCTGGTTCTGCCACTAGTATAAAGTGCTGGCCAAAGCTTTTAGATTAAAAAATGACCAATATCTAGGGAACAGGGAATTTCTATATAACTTAGATAAAGTGCTTTTGGCTTTCTACCTTCAGCAGAGAAACATAAATGTCATTAAAAAGAGCCAGAAAAACTGATGCAGAGTCACTGCCATCGGAGACACCCATGTCCTGTCAGAAACTGGCTCAGTGGTCTGGTCATTTTCTTTTGCATAGAATAGTGCTGGTGCTAAAATGTAGGTAGAATAAGAATTCTTTATTGGAAGGCAGCAACAGAAACCAGGCATGGCCTGATGGACATAGTGATATGATATCAGTTATAATGCAAAACTTAGAAATGAAAGAACCTGTCAAGAACTGTGAAGAGTTGGAGATTTTATTCTAATTGAACAGTAAAAAGTTAGCCTACCACAGCTTAATGAATGCTGGCAGAAGACACAAACTCCTCCCTTAGGGACAAAGGACTTTACTACTCACTGCACAGCACAGCAGATGGCCCAAGCTCCCTGATTGCATTGGTTCCCTTGTTCTTCAATCCCACATGGGTGATCTACAGAGATGCCCTGAACACAGTGAGATGTGTCACAGTTGAGCAACCCTGAATTCAGGGAAACCCTTATATGAAGCGGAATAAGCAAAGTTGCGTAACTTTTTCCTTAGGGAGAGAGATATTATCTTTATTATTCTGGTCAGGAAACAAATGTGCCCTTCACCCCAGATGGATATCTTTTTCTGTCTTCCAAGATATTTGCAATACAAACATCCTTGAAAGATAGTCCAGCAGAAAAGCTATCAATGCCCCTGCTCAGAAGACAAGAAGAAATGTCGAAGACCCATGGAAAATTGCCTCTCAATAGTCTGATGAGTATCAAGCTGGCTCTCTAACATCCTCAGTTGCCAATATTCCACCCTTTCTCTAGAGTAGCACCTTTCCACTGGTTTTGCTTGGATGCATCCCTGGATGCTAGTAGAGTGCCCTGCATGATATAAACATTCTTAAATAAATTACTTTAAACACTTAACACTTCAGAAACCTGTGTAAGTCACTATTTTCCCCTGAAGAGTTCTGTTCTGCTCAGCCATCAATCACTCAATGGGAGAGTTTGCAACCTTGGCATATCAGATAAATTCATTAGCCAATTTAATCCATTTATGTATACACTAGGAACTTCAGAGGGATATTTTATTGTATTAGCAGCCAAGAGAAGCGATTTAATAATAAATTACATCTCTCATTTCATGTGGATTTCTGTATTTACCTTTTTTGGGTCACTCTTGTTAGACTATTGACTCACAAATCTTCTTGTATATTAAAATCCATCGAAGACCTTTTATAATAGTCAGGTTCCCTGGCCACTCCCTCAGAGAGTCTTACTCAAGAGGTGTAGCATTCATTCCTGGAATACTTAATTGAAAAACCTTCCTCAGGGATTTTGAGGGGCAGCTTGGGGTGGGCATTTGCACAGTTTTGACTGAATTTCACAGTTATTAACACTTTTGCTATTTATAATTTAAGAGGAAAACACTTAAAATTTGAAATGTAAGAAGCCAAAGACTATTTCTAATCACAACTGTATAATTTGAACTGGGAAAATAATGCATCTTCTAAAAAGACATGGGGATGAATTATTTTACACTTTGTGAATCTTTGGTCCTTTGAGGAAAAATTTCTGGTGCAAGAATTGTTAGAACAAATCAAAAGGTGTGAAGAGCTGGTGATTTCAAAGACTAGAATTACTCTGAGCTTCATTGGAGCTGAGCTAAGTGGAGAGGACTGTGACATGGGCACAATGGCAGAGGGGGTGCCATTACAGCATCTCTCTGGCCAGGGTGACTGGAGGTCCTGCTGTGGGTGTTGATGGAAGGGACCATGAAAAAGAAATAAGAGGAAGAAAACAGAAATTTAGTACTTTGGCAGAGTTTTAAAGAAGAGTTCTAGGTTTCAGAGGATTACGTAGAGGACTTTTCTGATTTTAATTCTCAATTTAATTACTTTTAGAAGTATTTGAATATCCAAGTACTATTATTATTATTACTAGAGGCCTGATGCACAAAAATTCATGCAAGAGTAGGTCTTCCTTCCCCCGGCTGCTGGCAACCGGGACATGGACTTCCCTCCTCCGGCCACTGGCAGGCACCCAGGACCTGGGCCGGCTTCGCCCAGGCCCTGGATTTGTCAGGAAGAATGTTTGGAAGGTCGTTTGGCTGTCTGGTCTAATTACCATATTAACCTTTTAATATATATATATATATATTAAGATCTTCTTTTATTTGGCAAAATTACTAGTAGGTATAACCCTATGCTGATTCTAATGTGTGTGTGTATGTGTGTGTTGATTTTTTGAAACTCAGAAGTTTGAGAATGTTGTGAAAAACAATTTGGCAGTTTCTCAGAAGGTTAAACATAGAGCTATCATATATTCCAGCAATTCCACTCCTAGGTATATATACAGAAGAATTGAAGGCAGGACTCAAACAGATATTTGTACATCCATTTGATAGCAGTATTATTTATAATAGCAAAAGGTAGAAACAATTCATATATCTATTAATAAATTAATGGAGAAACAAAATGTGACCCACACACTCAATGACTTATTAGTCAGCCATAAAAAAGAATAAAATTTTGATATATGCTACAGTATAGATGAACTTGAAAACATTATACTTAGTGAAAGAAGTCAGACATTATTGTATGATTCCACTTATATGAGGTACCTGGAGTAGTGAAATTCATAGAGACAGGTGGACAATAGAGGTGACCAGAGGCTTGGAAGGAAGGGATGTTATTGTTTAATGGGTACAGAGTTTTTGTTGGGAATAATAAAAAAGTTATAGGTATAAATAACAGTGAAAGTTGCACAGCATTGTGAATGTATTTAGTACCATTGTGTGTACTAAATTATACAATTGAGTTGTGCAATTACAAAGGGTTAAACTGATAAATATAATGTTATATATATTTTCCCATAAAAACATCTGAAAAACGAACCACATGGCTTTTTAATTTTTATGTCCTTCTAAAAGTTCATTATTAACCTACCTCTACTTAATAATATGCCATGTTTTGTGGATTATATTTAAATATCAAGGAGAATTACTGCTTGATGATGATAAAGTCTATGATTAACCTTATTTTGCAAAACAATCTCAACTCCCCCCATAAAATAACAAAGAAAGAATGTAGTCTTCTCTATAAATTGTGTTTTGGTAGCTTTCTTTATTTTCTAAATGGTAAATAAACATTAAATTTTAAATAAGGTAAAAGCTATTAACATAAAGTTTATAAATAAGAATTTTTAAATTGGGTTAGTGTGGTAGGCAGACATCTAAGATGACCTTCGATTATCCCTGTCTCGTGGTATTTGTGACATTGTAAAATTTCTTCCCCTTGCATATGGGTTGGACCTAGTGACTTGCTTCTAACAGTTGGAATATGGCAAAATTTTGTGATTAGTTTATAAAGACTGACTCCCAATTTGCCAGCAGATTCTCTGTTGACTTCTTGGTTTTTAGACTTTGATAAAGCAAGCTGTCATATTGGAAAGTATGGTGGTTAATTTCATGTGTCATCTTGGCTAGGTGATAATGCCCAATTATTTGGTCAAAGACCATCTAGATCAGCGGTTCTCAACCTGTGGGTTGCGACCCCTTTGGGGGTCAAACGATCCTTTCACAGGGGTCGCCTAAGACCATCAGAAAACACATATTGAATATATAATTACATATTGTTTTTGTGACTAATCACTATGCTTTAATTATGTTCAATTTATAACAATGAAAATATATCCTGCATATCAGATATTTACATTACGATTCATAACAGTAGCAAAATTACAGTTATGAAGTAGCAATGAAAATAATTTTATGGTTGGGGGTCACCACAACATGAGGATTAAAGGGTCGTGGCATTAGGAAGGTTGAGAACCACTGATCTAGATGTTGCTGTGAAGGTATTTTTCAGATATGATAAACATTTAAATCAGTAGACCGAGTACAGCAGATTATCATTCATAATGTGAGTGGGCCCCTTCCAGTCAGCTGAAGGCTTTAAGAAACACACACACACACACACACACACACACACGCACACACACACACACACACGCACACACACACACACACCACACACACACACACACACACACACGCACACACACACAGCAACTGAGGTCCCACGAGAAAGAGGGAATTCTACTAGACTTCAGACTAGAGCTGTAACATCAACTCTTCCCTGGGTCTCCAGCCTGCCAGCCTGCCCTGCAGATTTTTGCCTTGTCAGCCAGCAGCCGACCCATAGTGGCATGAGCCAATGCCTTAAAATCAATCCCCCCTCTCTTTATATTGGTTCTGTTTCTCTGAAGAACCCTGACTGATGTAGAGAAGTCCACATAGCAAGGAACTGAGGACAGCCTCAGTCCAACCTCTGGTGAGGACTGAATTCCTCAATTCAACAGACTGAGAGGTACTGAATCCTCCCAACAACCACTGAGTGAGTGAGCTTGGCAGCAGATCTTGCCCAGTTGAATCTTGATCGAAACCTTGTGAAAGACTCTTAAACAGAAGAAATACTGAACTGTGCCTGGATTTCCCACTCAGGGGAGCTGTAAGAGAAAAGTGTGCTGTTTTAAGCTGCTAAGTTTTAGGATAATTTGTTATGCAGTAATAGATAACCAATACAGTTTTAAAAACATTTGCTAGCAAAATATAGGGGGAAAGGCTTGACTTTTTTGGTATATATTTTCTTGTATTTTGCAAAGGATAATTTTGCTTATAATTTATGCTTACCTGCCACTGTTAACATACCTCTTTTCCTTCTAGTTTATTGCTTCCGGTCTGCTACAAGATAGGATGTTCATAGCTCGATTTCTTAGTATTAAAATGAACTAAACTATTTGTTGTGAGGGTCTAAAGCACTCTAAGGGAGGAGGGTGGGCACATGATTTGGTACATGGACTTCTTGACATTTATTTTGGCACGTAGGTGCCATTTTATTTCTTGAAAATTCTTTACTGTGTTTCTGGAAAAGAAATATTTAAGAAAATCATTAACGAGGTTTTTTTAAAAAAACTTGAAATGTAAGAAAGACTAACAGAGAGAAGTAAAGAATGGGGCTGCTGCATCAATAAGGCAGAAATGCTCACACTGTGGATTTAAGAACACATTAACCCTGAAGTAATATTTTGAATGGGAAGAGTTTGGGCATCTTTAAATATTTGCAATATTTTTGCGTGTGCATCCTCAGCTTCAACATTTTACTTTCACAAACTTCCTATCTCTGAGGTCGCATTTAGTATTTGAAGAACCAGTGATTCAAAATGAGGGCAGAAATGTCAAGTCGTGTTTTGAGCGGAGCACAGGCAGCAGAAGGTCTTGGGATTTATTTCTGCCTCCACAAGTGACTTGCAATACAATGGGGCAGGCTACTGCTAAATCTCTCTGGAGATCACTAGCCTACAGCACCGGCCGGTTCGCAGAGTTTTGGAGTGTAATTCATATCTGTACCTACTCAACCTACTCAAAGACTCTTGACCTAAGATGCTAGTGAGGTACAAAGTATTATATTGAAGTGACTGAACATCTTATACCCATGAACCCCTCAGAGGAAAGTGGTTTGTGTGGTTTACTTAACACTTCCAGTGTTTGTTTTTACTGAGTGCTAGACCTGAAAGAAATAGAGAGGATCCAAGTAAAGTTGTTTTGTTCTCTTGTTTTAAGGATATAGTGCCAAGAAGCAAATTTCATATTGGTTTGATCACTCGGATTATAATCTCAAAGAAATGCTACAATAGTTTAGTTTTATGAACTAACTTCTATTGGGAAAAAAGTGGTCAGTGCCCTAGGGGATATCCTTAGAATTACTAATGAACTGTGTAACGTCACCAGGAGGTTCCCATATGAATCCTGCATGCAGCATGTCTTTCCCTTTCCCTTACATTGAAACATGCTGACAAGAGGGAAGGCAGGGGAGGGTGGGTGGGTGGGAAGAGATCAACCAAAGAACTTGTATGCATATATGCATAACCCATGAACACAGACAATAGGATGGTGGAGACCTGGGGCGGGGCAGGCTAGAACAGGTAAAGTGGGGGGGAGGACATATGTAATATTTTCAACAATAAAGAGTAAAAAAAAAAAAGAAACATGCTGACGAGAAAGGTGATGCTGAAGGCAGCATCCTCAGTGGTATTACAGTCTCCTGCCTCCTGTTTTCTCTTCAGTATTTCTGCTTCAAAGATATTCTCATCTCCTCAATTTTGCAAAATGTGAGAAAGTGTGGCCGAGCGGCTTTCACTTAGCAGTGTGGATGGAGGGGGAATGTGCAGAAACTGTCACTGATAAGCTGGCTCTGGCTTTAGGACATCTTACATATGGTGGTGAGGGAGGCGCGTTTCAGCACGCACACTTCAGTAGGCATTGAATCACCCGCATAATTACCTTTCTCCAAATTTGTCTCATTGCTGGGGGGAAAACTTACTTATTGGCTTTTTAGGATACACTATGAGCATATTCTATAATTTTTTTTCAACCTGTTCCAAGTACTACAGTTAGTTATTTGCTATATCTCACTGCCATTTGATTAGCCTGTATAAATGTCAGCCTGAGTGAATGGTTTCACTTTCTGTAGCGTCTGGAAGTCTAACTAATGGTACCATTATAAAGTGAGGAAAGGAAACAACGATAAGAATCACAGTCCTTCGTGGAAATTGTCTTGTTCCTTCTGATTTGTGAAATCTACCAACTGTTAAGGGTTCCTTCATTGAGCCTAACAGTCCTTGAACGTAGGGAAGGAGTTGAGTTTTAATGCAATTGAGTTGCAAACTATATAATGTTTTGTAGACCCACATCGATTGGCAGGATAGCAAATGAGGACTGGCAAAAAATTCACACCCATAAAATGTCTCTTAGGCTCATCTACCTCAAATGCTTCTTTCTATCAATGTTAGCATATTTGTACCAGCTCCCTGGACTCAAGTCCTTGTTAGGAATCACAACTCAATTTTTCAAAATCGCCTCTAAATCATATCAGTCTCTACTTTACCTTAATTATGCACATCCTTGCTTCTCTGCTAGTCTCCTGGAGGGTCTCTACTTTTTTTTGGCTTTTATCTTATCACTTCCTACCATTTTTCTTCCTACAACTTTGCTGTTTTTTTTTCTCTGTGTCATATCTTCTTCTTCCTCGTATCCCTTAAATGCTGTTGTTTCCAGAATTTTGCCTTCTTCCCACTGCGCTTAGGTTACATTCTTTTACTTAGAAACCCCATCCTAATTCATCATTTTATAATTGCTTCAGTGCTAATGATTCCCAAATGTATTCATCTTGTTTTGCCCACTCTGCCGATGTTCAGATGTGTATAGTCTGCTCTATCTAGCTATTTCATTCTCACAGACACCTCAGATGAACCATGTTCAAACTGAATCCATTGTCCTTCTCCCCCTACAATCTGCCTCTTGAATTCTGAATGAAAATTACTGACATACCACCCACTGAGCCAGCTGACAGAGGCAGAATGTCAGCAATCATCCTAGATATTTCCGTCTTCACTTTTCTTACCCAATCAAGTCCACAGTACTTTCCATTTGATCTCTCAAATATTTCCAGTCTTTATTTTGTCATCACTCTATTGCTGCACAGGTTCAGGTTATTTTCAAATCAGGATTATTATACCTAGGTTCCTTCTTTCCAGTCTCACCTTGAGTTAATTTATGCCTTAGATGGATACTTCGAAAACACAGATCTGACCATAACACTCTTACAATGAGTATGGCATTGTTTTATCTATAAAATTGTTTCCAAGCCCCATAATATGACTCCGAAGACTATCTTTGTTGTCTGTATTATGTTAAGGTCTTCCTCCTGCAAACTAACTCCACCCTGGAGCCATTAGTAACTTGAAGTCATCATTCTAGACTAAGTTCAAGCGAAACCTACTCAAGAGACCTTCCTTTTCCAACTCCGACTGGGTTAAGCACCTCTTCTCTTACCTCTATAGCAACATCTTCACAACATTTTCACTGTGCTTGTGAAGGTGCAGGAGGATTATGTTCATCATTCTATGAGGTCCTCAGAGGCAGTATTCTTGCCATCCTTCCACTCCCAGAGTGCAGTGCAGTGCCCAGACCACACTTGGCGCCTAACAAATGTTGAACTGAGCCAGATTATTCATGTCTATGATCTCAGACAAATGGTGCAATAGCTGCATAACTGACCTCCCTGCCTTCAAAGCATTCTCACTACAATCTGTCTTGCACACAGCTGATAGGTGGATATAAATAAAGCGGTGCTCTTAGGATTTGTTCTCCTACTTAGGATCTACAAAATGCTTTATGAAGATACATGATCAAATTTATCTGTTTTTCCTTGCGTCCTACCTGATCTATTCAAATACATGAACTGCTTCCTCAGCTCCCATATCTTCAACTCATCCTGCTCTATTTTGCTATTATTACTCCTGGTTCAATAATTGCAAACTTCAACTTTATGTAAACTTTTATCTTTACAAAGGACTTATAATGAATATCCATTCCTTCTTCTACTAATTTTTGCTCTTCTTTCTTTTTTAAAGATTTTTTTATTGATTTCAGAGAGGAAGGGAGAAAGAAAAATAGAAACATCAATGATGAGAGAGAATCATCGACCGGCTGCCTCCTACTAGTACTAGTACACGCCCCTCACTGGGGCTCGAGCTCAGAATGTGGGCATGTACCCTGATCAGGAATTCAACTGTGACCTCCTGGTTCATAGGTGCATGCTCAACCACTGAGCAACACCAGCTGGGCTGCTCTTCTTTCTGCCCAAGTATTTTACCTTCTTTGTATCCTAATTGAAATTCTGTTTTCTTGAATGTTCAAATTATGACAATCACTTCTATTATATCTGTTATGATATCCTTTTCTCAGTCTATATTTTTCTAGTAAAGACACATAATTATGCTTGTTATCATACTATTTCTCCCTCTCTAAGTATCTCCCCCAAGTTTTATCTAATGTTTAAAACTACATATTTTATATTTTCAGCTAGCTTCACTGTTTCTCAAAGGTAAAAACTAAAACTTCTCTATGTATATTTTTATATGGTCTTTAGAACAGAATAGATTCTGTCTGTGGGTGGCATCTACTAAGATTTTGTTTCCTTCTGTGAAATGAATTTATTTTCTTCTCATATTTAAATTCATTCCTGGAAGATAGTTGATATATTCTTCAGTTTCTTTTCTAGTTGTATTTCTTGTATTTTTTAAGACCCTTCCAATATTCAGAAAAATAATTTTTCTACATCATATATTGACCCAGTACATAAAAATGAAATTTCGCTCTACAGCTGGTGAGACTGCTATTCTATGCACAAATGATAATCTCTAACATAATACATTTTATCGATATGACAACAGTCTAATAAACCAGACCTGAAATAAATAATAGGTTGAGTTTTTTTTTTTTTCAATACAGTTGAATAAGGTTATAGAAATACACTATTTGGAGAAAAGGTATGTTAATTTACAAGTTTACTTACCTTTAATTACCTACCATGGATTTATGTTATTTTCACACAAATCAACAGTATTATGTAGAAATAATGAATACCTATATCATGGAAGCTAGGGTTTTAAATAAAAAAATTAAAGCAATTTTTAAAGCAAAGTTGGGGAAAACAATAATGCGAAGATATAGTAGCATGTTCTGTTTAAGGAGATCTTCTGTTTAGCTAACAGCCACCCTTTTACATGTTGTAATTGGATAGTATTTATGTATCAGGTTAGAGCTTCATAAGCAAGCAGATTCTACAGATTTTCAAAATGTAACAATAAATCCCCCCCAGGACGTTCAGCGTTATTTACAAAGTCAGTTGGGCTGTGACAATGGTTCTTTTTTTCCTCCTAGATAGCTCAAACTCCATTTTCCAGGTTTTCCTCAGAGCCCTGCAGCCTATAACTTATACATAGATCAGGCAGGCTAAAGTCTGCTCCTCCCATCAGGGGGTGTGCACAATAGACTTGCTGCCATGGTGAGAAGATGAGCAAATTGGTATGGGAAAAAAGGTCAATCTGAATCCATGGTGTGCTAATGTCTTTGTAGATGAAAAAATTATAATAACCCTCCTACATATACCACACTGTAAGCATATCTTTTGGTTGTTTTTTTTTCTTTTTGTCTTTTGGTGTGTTTTTTTTTTAAGTACAACACATGCAAAGTCTTTGAAGAGATTTTTAAATGAAATTGAACCAGAAATTGTGTCCTGGTACTACTTACTGATTTTCTTCTGCCTCCACTCTCATGAGGAAGCCTGTTGTCCTGGAACTCTCCACTCAGGCAGGACTCTTTGCATGGGGGCATCCAGCTCCCTTCGCCCCTTTCATTTATTAATCCCACATCTAATGGGTGATAAAAAGAGCTGCCCACTATTATTTAACTTTTAATGAGCACAGTATCTCTGAATTTTAAAACATTAAGTCCTAGTGTGTTTTTTCCCTACATTCCATGTCCTGCTGTAATGAGCGATGTTTGTGATGAAATCAATTAATTAACAGTCAATCATGAGTTGGTGTCTTGAGTCAACCTGCACCATATAAACATGATTAATAATAAAAAAAAACAACCAAGAGTAAAAGAGGTAAATTGCTGCATCATGACATTAAAAATTGGACTGTGGCATGTCAACAACTTTAATTGAGTTAAGTGTTCCATGAAAAGAATATAAAAAGTCAAAATGAGAAAAACAGGTCTTTCATTATTTCCAAATTTGTTGATGCAGGCTTTTTTTTTTTCAAGTGAGGGAATGAATTTTGCATCCCTAAAAGAAATATCAAAATGTCTGTTGATCTCTCTAAGAATTTTAAACACCTCAATCAATACAACGACTAAAACTTGATGTGATATTTATTGGATCACCAGTAATTCTTGCTTTTTTAATTTTAAAAAGATAGTAAATTTAACAAGAGAATGTCAGAATATATAATTATTTACAGATTCTAAAGAGAAATTTTTATAAGTATGGGCTATTTTGACTTTAGCAGTCTATCCCAAACATTCTTTTTTAGGTTACTGATAACCTAACGTATTATTACTCAAACATTTTATGAATAATTTATATAGGATAAAGTATATAGATCTTTAGTTTGACATTTTCATTTATTTGTTTAAAATATAGAGAATATTTCACCATCTCAGGAAGTTTCCTCATGACCTTTCTAACAATCCCCCCACTACCACTAGGTGCAACCACTTATTTCTATCACCATAGATTAGTTTTAGCTGATCTAGAACTTTATACAAATGGAACCTTACAGTATAGATCTTGCGATTCATCCATGTAGCAGTAGAAGTATGGTCAGTAGTTTGCTCCTTTTCATTGCTGATTCTTATTCCACCAGGTGGATATAACACAATTTGTTTTTGTGTTTTTAATATATAT
>NW_005353967.1:896864-902259 GCF_000412655.1 Myotis brandtii | reverse complement strand
ATTTCTGAGAGGAAGAGGGAGGGAGAGATAGAAACACCAATGATGACATAGAATCATTGATTGGATGCTCAACACTGGGGATTGAGCCTGCAAACCAGGCATGTACCCTGACCAGGAATTGAACCTTGATTTCCTCGTTCATAGGTTGACACTCAACCACTGTGCCATGCCAGCCAGGCTGTTTTTCTGTTTTTCTGTTGACAGGCATATGGGTTGTTTCCATTTGTCTTACACTTTCAGAAATTGTGCTATTAAATTTCACTTTATGCAGATGCACAACCTCTTTATTCCAATGTTTTCTCACCTGAACAGCTAAAGCTGTTCCTTCACTGTTTTGAAAAAGATGGATAATTTTAAATGAGTGTTGAAAAAGTATTTTTATAATTGGTGAAGAATTTAGCAATGGCTGCTAATGCCTAAGAACAGTTGTACTTTCCTAAAAAGAAACATAATTCATTCAAATTATTACTTAGAACATAAGTACATGTATATTTGAAAAGTTTTAAAGATAATGTATAAGCTATTGTAGTTTGTATAAATGATAGATATTTGGATAATACTTTAAAATACTTATTCCATATAATAAAATGTCTATTTTCTACTTAATAGCATTTAAAATTTTTCCATTTATTAATGTGCTTTATTAATTTCTTTGTTCTAGAAGCTTAAATAAATCTGGATATGCAAAGATACAGATTTGTGTGCATATATTTTTAGCTATCAAGAAAATGCATGTTCTAAAATGCCATAATTATGTATAGAGCAATACCTCTGTCCAACAGACTATAATTATTTAGACCACAGTGAGCATACTGTTAGCATAATTTACTTTAATGTTCAAAATAGTCATAGAAATGGTCCTACTTCAGATGATTGACAACTGCTTAGAAAGTCTTAAGGGATGGGCCCAAATATCAAATTTAAGGCATGTCACAACACCATTTTTAGCTTCTCATTTTGCTGTATCTGATTTTATAATATGAGTCTGATATGAAATTAAATGTCCCATAATGAATGATTTTTTTTCTTCCCCCTCCAGTTAGCTCCTTTTGAACAGGGTCTGTTTTTTGTTCACATCTGTGTCTTTGAATCCTCATGTTCTCTCCAATCCCCAGAACTAAGTAGGAAATAAACATTAGATGATTGAATGCCTATGTATACTTTATTAAGGTTGACTGATGTATGTCCTATTTTGCACTATATCAGATACCATACCAGTCAAAACCATCAAAGCAAACAACAAATTTTTCTTGATTTTTGGTAATTTATTTTAACCAAGATTCCTTATTCATTTTTTCCTACATAGTAACCAAATTGGTGTTTTTTTTTGCTATTTGGCTAATACCCTCCATTTTTCTAGTATGAAACAACCTTCTGCATTTGTTTTAGGAAAATTGGTTTCTAGATCCCCCAGGCTGTGGAGAAGTCTACACCAGGGGCACTGACAGTTGCTTCAGCTGAAAGGGTTGTCCACACTTTTTGTCTCTACTTTCTTGGTTCCCACTCAGTCTCTGACTCTGTAATCTGCTCTGGACCACAACATCCCACAAAATGTGGCCAAGTCCAATTGCCACTTACCTCGCCTCATATTGCTCAGACTGGCATAATATCGACACAGTAGGTCACTTCCTACTTCCTTAAACATGCTCCTTTCTTGGCACACTCAGGCTTCTTACCTTCTAACTCTTACCTTATACATCATCTGCCTCAAAGAGGCCTTTTAATACCACAGCTGAAACTAGCCCTCCTTATCATTTTCTACATTTTTCTGATTTCTTTATTCATGTCCACTATAGGACTTACCACAATGTGTGTATGTATGTAGATATAATTTACTTAGTTGCTAAAATTCAAGCTTCTGGACACAAAGATCATGCAGCTAACAGTGCCTGGCACATAGTAGATGCTTAATAAGTATTTTTTGAGTGACTAAAGTCTACTTCCCAGCCACAATGGCAGTCAGCCATATATATTTGTCACCTTTTCTTGGTGATGCACTCCACATGAGGGTAGATATGATAAAGGAGAGAAATTCTCTTAGCATCCCAAACTGAGAGAAACTGTGCCTAGAGAACCTTCTTGATTTTTTTCTAGTGACAATGGGTACACCTTGATATCCATATCAATAGAATGAGGAAGTTAGTCTACATCTACATAAATTTATATAACTTTTATCTAGCTTCCATAATTCCCCTGTATAAAAGAGTATATAGTTTATTTAATTTTATTTTTTTTAATCCTCATCTGAGGATATTTTTCCATTGATTTTTAGAGAGAGGGAAAGACAGAGAGACATATTGACATGAGAAAAATACATCTATGGGCTGTCTCCTGCACACACCCTAACCAGGGCCCGGGCCAGAATCGAACCCGGGACCCTTTGGTCTGCAGGCTGACACTCCATCCACTAAGCCAAAACAGGTAGGGCAAGTACATAGTTTTATTAGATAATTAATTCTCAGCTTCATTAGAGATAATTATCCCCTCTTAAATTGAAAAATATAATTAAACCCTTTTCTAAATTTACTGATTATTCAATGAGAACAGTTGTATGTGGAGCAACTGAACTTAATCATGTGAAGAAAGTCCATTTCCTAAGGAGTCCTCCCCCACCCCCTTTTATTTTAACAGATGCTCTAGTTTTAGTTCAAAGTGCCTAGAACAAGAGAAAAGGGTTTTCTAATTCAGTAATTTTCTGTAGTGGCTGATAATTGACTCTCATTTTTTATGACTGAAATAAAAAATAGTAGCCAGCCACATATTTATTATATTAATACAGATATTTTATTTCAGTATGCTCCTTTAAAATAAATCTATACATGCAAATATAATACACATAGAGTAATATTAAATGCACAAATATTAAATGCACCTCTTGGTAAAGTTTCACAAGTGAATACATCCATGTAACTATCACTCAGATTAACAAATAGACTATTACAGGCACTGTGATTGCACCTGTCTCATCCCGTCCCAGTAATACCATCCCCTCCTTTCTGTAGGTACACACGATCCTGAATTCTGATATCAGATATAAGTTTTCTCTACTTTTGAATTTTCCATAAGTAGAACCATATACTATGTTTCTGGCTTCTTTTGCTTAATATTTTTTTCATAAGATTAATCCACACTATTGAAGGTAGCAGTAGTTATTTCTTTCAAACTGAGACATGTTTTCATTTCATAGGTATCTTATTGATTATAGATTACCTTAGAGATTTTACAGATATACCATAATTTATCTATTTTGCTATCGATGGGAATTTTCTTTCTGTTTTTGACTACTATGAAGATAATGCTACAAGCACCCATGTTCATATCTTCTAGGGCACATAGGTGCTCTTTTCTGGGTGTATACCGGGAAAAGAAATGACAGATCATATTTGTATATGTGTCTTTAGAGGACATTGCCAAAGATGTTTTCAGAGTCATTATACCAATTTTCATCTATATCAACAATATTGGAATGTAAATTGTTTGGGAGTTATTAACCAAAGCTCAGGATTGTCAGTGTTTTTAGTTTTACCCATTCAAGTGGGAGTGTATTGGAATCTCACAGTGATTTTAGTGAAACATCTCCCTCGTGACCTTGGAGGCAAGTGACTCTTCATATATTGATTGATCATTTGGATATACTCTTTTGTGAAGTGCTTCTTCAAGTCTTTTGTTCATTTTCTAATGGGATTTTTGTCTTTTTCTTGTTGACTTTGAAGAAGTTCTTTATATATTCTGCATACAAATCCTTTGTGAGCTAAGTGTGATATATAAATATTAAAAGACCATTTTTAGCCCACTGATAAGTGGTATCCTTTTTTCATAATCCAAATGTTTATATACTTCCAATAATGTCAGGAACATATTTTGAACAGATAGTATCTATCACTGACATTGTCAGGCACATTTAGTACTCCAATAACAAGGATATTTTAATAGTAAATGTTAAACATTTAAACACTAATAACATATTTTTTTAAACTTTCTAGTATCAAAGAGACTATCTGATGAAAGGTTTAAATCCTATTCACAAGAAAATGCTCATTATGCAAAAAGTTTTGAATATAATTTTAAAGTGTGTGTGAACACTTTACAGCCTATGATTCTACACATTCACTTTTTTCACAAATACCTATTTACTATGTACTGTGTAAATAAAACAAAGAAAAGAATGAGACACCAAACTTTAATCTCACTCTGTGAGACAGCACACTTCAATCAAACAGTAATTTATCTTTGTAATAAAAATAGATGAAAAAAACAAGAAGTTGTTCTAAGAGCATGTCGTGTGTAACTTAAGCCAATTTGAGGGTATTAGTGGAAGCTAGGCAAGAGGCAGGAAGCCTTGCTTAAGAAAGGGACACTTTATTTTATTTTTTTCTTTATTGATTAAGGTATTACATATGTGTCCTTATCCCCCATCCCCCCCTGCTCGTGCTCTCATCCCCCTTGTGTCTTTGTCCATTGGTTATGCTTATATGCATGCATAAAAGTCCTTTGGTTGATCTCTCCCCCTTCCCCGCACCCTCCCATGCCTACCTTCTGAGGTTTGATGGTTTGATCAATGATTCTCTGTCTCTGGGTCTGTTTTTGTTCATCAATTTATATTGTTCATTTTATTCTACAAATGAGTGAGATCATGTGATATTTATCTTTCTCTGACTGACTTACTTATGTTAGCATAATGTTCTCCAGGTCCATCCATTCTGTTGCAAATGGTAAGAATTCCTTCTTTTTTACTACAGCGTAGTATTCCATTGTGTAGATGCACCATAGTTTTCTAATCCACTCATCTGCTGATAGCCATTTAGGTTGTTTCCAAATCTTATCTATTGTAAATTCTGCTGCTATGAACATAGGGGTGCATATATCCTTTCTGATTGGTGTTCTAGTTTCTTGGGATATATTCCTAAAAGTGCGATCACTGGGTCAAATGGAAGTTCCATTTTTAGTTTTTAAGGAGACTCCATACTGTTCTCCACAGTGGCTGCACCAGTCTGCATTCCCACCAGCAGTGCACGAAGGTTACCATTTCTCTGCATCCTCACAAGCACTTGTCATTTGTTGATTTGTTGATGATAGCCATTCTGACAGGTGTGAGATGGTACCTCAGTGTTGTTTTGATTTGCATTTCTTGGATGATTAGTGACTTTGAGCATGTTTTCATATGTCTCTTGGCCTTCTGTATGTCTTCTTTTGAAAAGTCTCTATTTAGGTCTATTGCCCATTTTTGGTTTGGGCTGTTTATCTTCCTTTTGTTAAGTTGTATGAGTTCCCTGTAAATGTTGGAGATTAAACCCTTATCGGAGATAACATTGGCAAATATGTTCTCCCATGCAGTGGGCTTTCTTGTTGTTTTGTTGATGGTTTCTTTTGCTGTGCAGAAGCTTTTTATTTTGAT
>NW_005353967.1:849934-896139 GCF_000412655.1 Myotis brandtii | reverse complement strand
GTTTCATTTTTTTGCATGTATCTGTCCAATTTTCCAACACCATTTATTGAAAAGACTGTCTTGATTCCATTGTATGCTCTTGCCTCCTTTGTCAAATATTAATTGAGCATAATGTTTTGGGTTGATTTCTGGGTTCTCTATTCTATTCCATTGGTCTACATGTCTGTTCTTGTGCCAGTACCAGACAGTCTTGAGAACAGTGGCTTTGTAATATAGCTTAATAACTGGTATTGAGATTCCCTCCTACTTTGTTCTTCTTTCTCAGGATTGCTGAGTCTTTTTTTTAAATTATTATTCCAGATGAATTTTTGGAGAATTCATTCTAGGTCTGTGAAATATGCCATTGGTATTTTAATGAGGAGTACATCTATAGATTGCTGGAAGTGCTAGCCATAGAAATTAGACAAGAAGAAGAAATAAAAGGTATGCAAATTGGAAAAGAAAAGTAAAACTGTCATTCACAGATGACATGATACTGTACATAGAAAACTCTAACGACTCTATCAAAAATTATTAGACTTAATAAATAAATTTGGCAATGTAGCAGGATACAAAATTAATGCCCAGAATTCTATGACATTTTTACACAGCAATAGTGAACTTACAGAAAGAGTGATTAAAAAAACAATCCCATTTACCATTGCACCAAAAAATTAAGATACCTAGGAATAAACTTAAATAAGGAGGTAAAAGACCTGTACCCAGAAAACTACAGGAAACTGAAAAAAAGAGATAGAAGAAGACATAAACAGAACATACTATGTTCATGGATTGGTAGAATCAACATCATTAAAATGTTCCTACTACCCAAAGGAAGGGACATGTTAATTGAAATCTGAATCATGTATATAAGTTATGAAAGTGATGGGCAGAATACATTGCAAGGAGAAGCAGCACCAGGTACAATGTCCACATGGTAGCAAAAGCATGGTCAATTTGAGAAGAAAAAAGCCAAGGCACCCATCAGGGTTAGAGAGGTGGGCAGGAAGGTGGCCTTTCTCTGAGAGCACTGAGAAGCAGAGTGGGCTGGGGATATCAACACAGTAAAGAGATGGTGGCAAGTGCTTTTGCATAGTATCAGGTGAAACAATGAGAACTGGTGGGATATGAAAATATATTGTCAAGAGGAGAATTTTTAGAATATGGTGATAAAGATTTCATTTATGGGGAGAGCCCCAAGAACTATTTCTAGATTTTTGGTTTATACAACTGATTAAGCAGACACAATTCAGTGGGATAGAAACAACTGTAAGACATGACAAATGGACAGGAGCCTTTTTCCCTTGTGGATGGTCAGGAATACAGTGCAGGGATTTTGCATTTAGTTTTGGATTTATTGAGTTTGCACTGATTTTAAGACATCTACATGATGGGGTTGAATTGACCATATGTAGATTGTTCTGGAGATCAGGGAAACAGTCTGGCCAGATGGTATACATTTGTAAATTAGTGGAATTTAGATGGCATTTGAGGCTAAGTGTGGAGGAGATTGTCAAGAGAGGCCTGGCAGGATATGTACTGAGAGAATGATCTTTATTTTTCCTAGTTCAAGTTGGTTCTGTTTGAAATCAGCTAATTAAATATACTCACACTTGAGAGCAAATATATAACAGCCCTTTTGGTCATTTAAAATTTATCAAGGTTGTTTAGTAGGCTAAGAGGTCTGAGCAGAATTGTTGGAGTTTTAATTAAGAATTAAGAAATAGCAAGTTTGGAAATATATTGTATCCAAACTATTAACAAAGAGAAATGTCTTCTTTCCCTAAAATCAGAATTTTACATCCTCAAGGGATTATGGTAACTATGGATTATTTGGGTAGAAAGATGTGGTGTGTGTGTGTGTGTGTGTGTGTGTGTGAATTAAACAGGATATTAAACATCTGAAAGTATGTGTATACTACTTTGTCTTTAGCCTTTCTTCATAAAAATCTCACAATTTTATAAATACTGTTTAATGTAATAATACAGAACTATTTATAAGGTTAGACTTTCCAGCTGTCTGTAGAACTAAGGATATGAGTCCTGAGAAAATAGGCCATACAAATAAAATATATTACTCTTTGGGTTATTGTGGAAGAAGATATTCAGAACAATGGTGATTGGGTATTTGTTGGACAAGGTTACCCTAATGAACCTGAAGCTGCTAAGAAATAAACATGAGACTATTTTGTAGTTTTGTCTAAGGTTAATCTTGCATGTTCCAGTGCCTAGCACAAAGTATTTCATGCACTGGGTCAGCAATATTGCAAGGTTTCTAAACTTCAACACCATTGACATTTGGCTGAGTGATTCATTGTTATATGCTGTCCTGTGCATTGTAGTATGTTTAGCAGCATTGCTAACAAACATCCCAGAGGCTAGTGGCACCTATATCCTAGATACAACAACATAAAATGTCTCCAGATATTGCTAAATATCCTCTTTAATATATACGTTGGGGGAGGCAGGGTGTTGGGAGGAGACAAAAATGCCCCTAGTTGAGAATCACTGTTTTATTGAATGAGCAAACATTTCCTTTCTGATAGAGATTGACTACTCTGAGTCCTTTTTGTCCTTCCCACCTCTACCCAGGAGGGTGAAAGGGTCTTACTTAATCTCTGGACAATATGAGATTGGTCACCCTGGGGTCAGAGGCAGAGGTCGCAGGTCAAGTCAGGTGCTGACAGGCACATTTAGTGAGGAGTGGTGAGACAGGGTCCGAGGCTGTGGATTGTCTGTTAGCCATGCTGAGTTCATCCAGGGTGCACATACATGCCTATTTTACGTCTTCTAGGCCTCATGAAAGAAGGTTTTTCACAAGATGACAGTGGAACCCTTGTGAGATATCTGAGCGGATAGGTCAGAGATCAGCTCTAGAGGTTAAAAGTTACCATTTAATTGACTCCTTTCTCTTTAGGTCAGATTACTTACAAAGAATAGTCTGAAACATAAGGGATTAAAACTGCCATTTCATGAACATGAAGTTTCCTCTGAACACATAAAATTTAATGACCAAATAAGTAGTTATGAACCTTCAGTTTGAATTTGCTTATGTGTGTGACTAGTAATATTATCTGACATATTTCTATTCTAGCTACTCTTGCATACCAAATATGTCAGCAGACATCTGCTGTTCAGCATTAAGGGTTAGACAATACTCGATTGAGGCTGCAAGTCTTCATAGTGCCTCTGCTTTATACATCCATTCTTACTGTGAGGCTTACATTGAAGGAGACAGTGTATATGCCTGTAGGTTAATAGCAGTTTCTTAGAATAGCTCTGTCTGGAGGAAGAAAACAATGCATTTTTTTTTTACCAACATTTCTCCAGGTGTCTTTGACCATAGCTGGTATCCAACTTCTTTGCATAGTTCCAGAAAACACAGCAAAACTGGCTCCTAGTATGATACCCTGTAGGATAGCAACGAAGTGGAAATGTGTATTGTTATGACAATAGAGGGATATAAAATCATGCTGGCTGCCAGCAGGAGTGGAGAACCAGTGACCCAAATGAACTCAACCAGAAATCCATTAAATGATTTAATTTGGGGCTATTCAGCTATTGATTATATTTAAGGAGCTGGAGTTGCAGCAGTAGCAATATCAAAACCAGCAGTGAGAGCCTGAGTAGAATTATTAAGAGGAATTAACTGGTCTATAAAGTGAGTATAAAGGAGTTAGAACAACTAGAACAATAATTTTCTGACAAGGCTGATTTATTTCCTGTGCAATAAAAAAAAGATTTTACAGATTGTACATGTCAAAACATCAGAATAGAATAGCTGTCTCAACAACTGAATGTACTATAATGTTCAACATTTTTTTTTCCTTTTAAGTAAAACTAAAACAAATGAAAAATAAGTTCATGTGCAGTAGGTCATGAGGTTCTCATGCTGGGAGGCTGGGTATGGTATAAATACTGTATGCTTTGGGAATGACAGTATGTAGCTACTGCAAGGCTCATAGTCATATTACTAAGAATATTAAATGTTCATGGTACACTCAGCTGTACCCTATTATTTGAATTATAACAGAGCAACATGTCTCTGTCCCCGCCCCCCGCCCCAATGTTGTAACTTCAGCTTTAAAACAAAAACTGTAACTCTGGATTTAAAACAAAATCCTTGGGCAAACAAAATTCAAGCCCTTTATTTCAGGAAATTGAAAAAATACGATTATGAGAGATTCACACCATAATCTGATGTATTGAGAATAGACAAACATGGGTAGAAGTCCATAAAAATCCTTTTCCAGGTTTATGGAAGAAGTCTTAAAATATTCATGGAACTTATAATTTTTACTTTTTTTTTTACTTTCTCTGAGAATAAAACACAGAGAGAATTCAACCATTTGGGTGTTATGGGACCATACTCTTGTTAGTATTGTAGAAAAAGAAAGATGGGGAAAAGGCTCGTGTTTTATTTCCAATGACTCTTAGACAGGGAGAATTTTGTCTTTGACTTTTACTAGCTATCACTGGAGAGAAAGCAGAAACAAGCAACCTACAAGCCATTAAACTATGACAAAAGTAATTTTTGTGTGTGTGAGCATAAGGCTCAATAACCTTTGATCCAAATATAGAAGAGCAGATTTTTATAATCAACTACTTAACTCTTTTTCCATTTCTAAATGAATATTATTAGCCATTAAGGATAAAGTGAGATTCTGAGATTCAGCTCAAATTTCTTGGTCTCCATAACACTTGCCTTGGTTTTGGAGGCAGAAATAAACTTGACCTCTGGAGACATATTCTGTTTCAGATCTTTCTATTGGTCTTGGTTATATTCTAATAGTGTAAGTAACAATAGCAATAGTTATAGTCATAGTTACAGCCACAGCCACAGCCCTGTCACGGTCACGGTCATAGTCACAGTCATAGTGGGAATCCCTTCCTTTACTGAAACTACAATTTTCTTACAAAGTCAGGACATTTATAGAAACAATGATGTTAAATATTTTTAGTTTGGGAAGGAAGGAGTGTAACCAGCCATGTAAAGTGATTAAGAATTATAATGATTGAGCTAGAAGAGACAGACTCTGGATTCAAATCACGACTTTTTACTTACAAGTCCTAAGATCATGGGAAGCATATTTTCCCTTTATTTCTCCTTAGTGTCTTCATCTGTAAAATGAAGTTAATAAACTCACCCAATTTTTATTGTGAGGATTAAGTACATTTTTCCCCCCTGGCACACAGTAAGTGCTCAGTAGGTGCTATTATTATTTGCCATTATTTTATCTTATGTCATTTGGCCACAAGTTCAGACCTTTTGAAGAGGGCTAGATTGGAAATTCTTGGATGGAAGCATAATAGAAAGTTGTGATTTCTCCTCACTCTTCACCCAAAATGTAAATGTGAAAGAAAATTAAGATATGTTGAGGGTTTGTTATTACCAGACATTTTGACATGTATTATGTCATTCAATCCTGATATAAAGGCTCTGAGGAACATTTTATCACCATGTTTAGAAGAGAATACCCAGAGTGATAAGAAGTTAAGTATTAAAATTCACACATAGTAGCAGAAGGATTTGAACCCAAATACATCGCATAGTTTTTCCCACTCATGACCAGTGCACACGTTCAGCTCCTCGTGGCTCCACAATGCACCTGTAGTCTCGGGACATCAAGTCTGTGCAGAAGTGCTCCTCAAGTCACCGAGCTGTACCCTCAGGCCTAGCACTAGGCTGCCATAATCCAAACACACCTCAGGAGTCAACTTGATGGATGTGGCACAAATGAAGGTGTTTCTCATCCTCACCTCTTGTCAGGTCTGACACCCCATCTAAAGTCTTGGCAAAACTCCAAGGCAGCAATGCCTGGGAATCTGTCTGGCACCTGACAGTGGTTTTGACAAACTGAAGTCAACCCAGACTTTACAGCTCAAGGAATCGTGTATCCAAAAGCTCATTATGTATCTTTAAGTTCTTACCCCTAAACAAGTCTAATGAGGCTCTAAAGTATGTCTTTCAAAAAGTAGCAGGGTGTGACTTGTTTAGGAAAAAGGTGGTTGGCACCACACCAGATGGGATTGGGGAGTAGGTTCCATGTGAACTCAAGTCTGATTGCTTAGAGGTGGCTACAAGCAATGCCATATTGAAAAAGGTTCTGAGGCCTCAGTCATCAATTAACTAAGTCTGCCAGGACCATGGAAAGGGTAGTTGGTATCTTGCAAGCCACTTCTCTGTCATCCGTGGGCTAGTACAGACTGTGCAGCCAGTTTAAGTCACTTTTATCATCCGTGAATTAATTTTACAAGTCTTCCTCACCGCTCAGGTGGGCCTTCTCTCAGTAATCTTTATGTACTCCTCCTGAAGACGTATGCTCTCTTGAAATGATAACTATTCTTTGGTCAAGTAGCTGCATTATTCTGCCAAAAGCAATAAAAATTAGCTTCTGAGAAGAAACTCCTCCACAGTAGTATATTTGTTTTAATCTCTTTTTTTAAGAGTGTTGGGAATTTCTCTTAGAATCTACAATGTATTACCAATATAAATATCACATTTACATAGTGGAGCTAAGTTATGAAAATGTGACAACAAGGAGCATTTTAATAGTTTAGGCCATGGAACTGAAGAATGAGCCAGTATTTCTGCATTCTACTAGCAAAAATAATTCTTTGAATATAAAATTGTATAAAACTATTTTTTTAAAATTAAGATCTCTCAATTTTGTGTGTTTTATTTTGATTTTACTGTTCATGGATCATTTCCCAGGAATATATTAAATGATGGGAAGATTAATGCTGTGGGAGTTTTTAAGGATTTTATTTCTGCATTGATTTATTTGCTCTTAACCTTGAATGATATTGATCCACATTTAATAGAGAAGTGGGTATATCCTCTAAGACTATCTCCAGTTGAGTATTAGCAATTTAAAAAAGGAAAGGTACAGATAATGTCCTTTATAGCAACTGGAAGTATATTGTTTCAGATGTCAAATGGTGGATTAAAGAAAGAAATCAGTGAAAATGGGTATGGATGTACCCTCTTTTACAGAAGCTAAGAGGGCATTTCAACTTAGAGACTTACTAAGCATATGAGAAAATACATGGGCCTTTTTTTTATAAATATACATTTTTAAAATATCTTTTTTTTATTGATTTCAGAGAGGAAGGGAGAAGGAGGGAGAGATAGAAACATTAATGATGAGAGAGAATCATTGATCGGCTGCCCCTTTCACGCCCCCTATTGGGGATCAAGTTTGCAACCCGGACATGTGCCCTTGACTACAATCGAACACGGGATCCTTCAGTCTGCAGGCCAACACTCTATCCACTGAGCAAAACAAGCTGGGGCACATGTGCCTTTTTATAATACTACCCTTTTCCCCTTAATGTAAGAGTGTCTTGGATTTGCTTATTTAAGCAATAAATAATACCAAGGAAAATAACCTACTTTAATTTCCAAATGTTGCATCAAGTTATACATATCCATATGACATAGAATTGACTTTTAACACATAGACACTTGAGATTGATTAGAAGTGAATTGCTATTCCAAACTACATTTATTATGGCCAAGTGCATTCAGTTTACTTCTAAATATTAAGACTTTCTTTCACATTTGGATCATTACATCTGCAGTTGGATAACTACTTTGAAATAAAGTTGACTTCCAGGGTGAACATAGCTGTAGAAGTCAGCATTTTCATCCTTCTCCTACAAATCATATATAATAGTAATAAGAAGAATGGAAAAAATCCCAAAGCCTGCAATGTTTATTTTCAATTAAACTAGTAAACAGAAATAATGCACATACTCCAAAATATATATAGGAGCTGCCAGGAGCATCTGAAATCTGGTGGAATCCTTGAAAGAGGAATCAAAGGGAAGAAGTACAGAAAGGTGCAAGAAGACCGAAGGGAAAGCAGTTTCAGAAAATGGAATCAAGTAGCCACTTTCTCAAGTGGCAAAAGCTTTGCATTTATTTTAACACTGTTGCTGAAACCAAAGCCTTTCTGGACTATTTGCCCCTGAGGAGAGGAAGTGGACAGTGCTTGCAGGAAGGAGTGTCTCTCTGACAGAGGAGTAAAGGCTACAGAGCTATCTGATAGGTTGACCAAGAGTCATCTGGGAAACTGTAGCAAAAAGATGGGGTGTGGCCCAGCTGGCATGGCTTAGTGACCTATGAACTAGGAGGTCAGGGTTGATTCCTGGTCAAGGCACATGCCTGGGTTGCGGGCTCAATACCCAGTGTGGGGTGTGCAGGAGGCAGCCGATCAATGATTCCTTCTCATCATTGATGTTTCTATCTCTCCCTTCCTCTCTGAAGTCAATAAAAATATACATTTTTTAAAAGATGGGATGTGATCACTGACTATATCTAACTCTAGAACAAAGGTGAAAAACAATGTGGGGATTAGAGTGATGGTATGGAAATAAATCTCATTTGTTATAACAGGAAGAATGATTTCCCATAAAAGCTTTGGGAGAGGAAGGGTGAAAGAAGGTGGGAAGAGCTGTGTTTGATAATGGCTTCATTTGTGGTAACCGAGAGTCAAATTTTTATTTAAAGTTGGAAAACATATTATGTTGGACTACATGGAACTGCCATTGTCATGTTATAATCCCCAAACAGGTGAATATCAGAGATTTCATGTAGTTCAAATCATATCTAAGGCACTCTCAATTGTAAAATGCTCTATTTTGAGAACTACCACTGAGTAAGAAAAAACACACCTCCAATTAGTATAGTTCTAATTAATCCTTGATTGTAAGATACAATTCAAAGTTAGAGAAATTAATATGTGAAGAAAGTGTGCTTCTTCCAGTCAGTAAAATGTGGTAAGAATAGCATACATAAAAGCCAAAGGAAAATACATAACACTATTGAACAATATTATGTAGTAAAAAGAGAGGAAAAGAAAAATGCAAATTTATCATTGTTCATAATAGAGAGCAAATAGTTACTCCAAAAGAGCACTATGAGTATGCATAGACTTTAATTACAAATAGAGGCCTGGTGCACGAAATTTGTGCACTTGGGTGGTGGGGGGTCTCTCAGCCCAGATTGTGAGAGGGTGCAGGCCAGGCTGAGGGACCTCACCAGTGCACAATCAGGGCCGGAGAGAGATGTGGGAGGTTGGCCAGCTAGGGAGGGACTGCAGGAGGGCTCCAGGGCATGTCCGTCCCATCTCGCTCAGTCCCAATCAGCCAGACCCCAGCAGCAAGCTAATCAATCAGTCAGAGTGTCTGCCCCCTTGTGGTCAGTGCACGTCATAGAGAGTGGTTGAGCCTCCTTAGCATATCATTGACATATTATGCTTTGATTGGTTGAATGGCTGACCAGATGACCGGACACTTAGCATATTAGGCTTTTATTATGTAGGATGATAACCAATTCATCAAATATACTACACTCTCTAAATAGTAAAAAAACTAAGCATACTGTTTACCGTAACATGCAACACAAAATAGAAAATGAGTCAAGTAACAAAAGTTTATTTTTCACTCATGTAATAGAACAAGGTCGATGCTACCGATCATTGGGGGCTCTTCTAAATGCAGAAATTCAGGCTCCCCGGTTCCTTTGATCTTGTGGTCTCTCATCTCCTAGGGTTTTATCCTCAGCCAAAAAATAGAGAGAACTACAGAGAAGAGGCAAACTCTTCCTAAACGCCAGCCCCAGAGAAAGGTCACATCAATTTCCTTCATATCCCATTGGCTAGAAAACACTCCCTTGGCCGTGCCTAACTATAAGGGAGGCCCAGGAATGCAGAGTGGAAGTAGGTGTTCAGGAAGAATATGGTGAGCATTTTATAGTTCTGCCATAGCCTTCAACTCAGGAAGTAAGAAAGAGGATAGCTAAATAATCTGATGAAAACTAAAAAGAAAGAATAAAGAAAGATGAAAATCAGCGATTGATGAATTTGGAAAGACAAAAATTATAGAACCAATTAATAACCCACTAAGCAAGTAAAATCTGCATTTTAAGTTTTTTTTTAAAAAAGTGAACCCAGCTGGCATGGTTCAGTGGGTTGAGTATCATCCCATGCACTAAGAGGTTGCTGGTTCAATTCCTGGTCAGGGCATATGCCTGGGTTGTGGGCTTGCGGGCATGCAGGAGGCAGCCAGTCGATGTTTCTCTATCATCGATGTTTCTATCTTTGTCCCTCTCCTATCCTCTCTCTCTAAAAAATCAGTAAAAATGTATTTTAAAAAAGAGTGAATAATTAAGCATATATTTTTCAATTGCTTGTATAGGCATAATATGATGCAGGAGAGATATATACAAAAGTAATGACTGTGGTCACTGTGTGTAGGGAAGGAATGGGGATTGCATGGGTGGTCAAGGTGGGAGGGGAATCTTATTGTACATATTTTTATATTCTTTTGATTTCTGAATTATGTTAACGTTCTACTTATTTAAAAAGTAAAATTCATATAAACTAAGAGGACATAAAGAAAAAAGATTGGTTAAGCAAAACTCAATTTGCAAACTTGAGTTCCATGGTTACTTTCTATAGCAGATTTTGAGAAGGAGAAAATATATATTTTTTTTACTAGGATCCTTCCAACAATCAGCTAATGATGCACTATTGTTATAAATAGCATGGATATTGTAGCTGTCAGACAATTGGCACAAAAACGCGTAAGCATAGGTGATTTTTACAGAGTGAAATGATGGTAGCTGATAATATTTGGCACAGCAAATGGTGACTGTGCTTCCACAGTCTGGCCTTTGATGGATTGTCTCCCTGGGGCAATGTTGAGAACGATTAGACTCTTACTTTCATATCTAGCTAACATATTGTATGATGGGATTTTCCTGCTTCGTAGCAGTGAAAGTCCAGAAAATAGGAACCCCTGATTTTGATATTTGTTCTTTGAAGTGATTTTATTAAACTTCTTTGATGACATAAAGTCTGCCTAATTTATTCTTATTTCCCCTGTTGGTGAAGAATCTGAGGTTCTGAATAGCATTAATTCAGCATTAAACCACTGTAGTAAAATGTAGGTGTCCTGCAGGCAATAATTTAACCACAGGGTAAAGCTGGCAGAGTGAGTCCTTTGGGAAGCAGAAGGGAAATCCTAATGACTTATGAGGCACATTACTTCTATGTTCCTCTGGAAATAAAGGAGGAAAATATCTCATAGTCAATATTAGAGCTCTCTGTATCAGCTTGAGTTGCCTTATTATCAGGAGGGAGTGATTGACTGAAGATTGAAGACAAATATCAAAGAGGAAGTCAATGGGTAAAAAAGAGAGAAGTAGCAAGAAGCAGTCTCAAAGTACAATCTAAATTGCTTCTTTTTTAAAGAATGTACTCATCTTTGACCCCACTTTGTCCTTTAAATATCTCAAGATACTGAAGGAAGAAAAGGCACAGATACTTCAAATAATCCATTTTTAGGTTGGGGTTTGTTTTGTTCCCTCACGTTTGTTTTCTTTCTTATATAAGCAACGCGATTTTATTTTTAACTTGAACATCTTCCACAAAACGACCCAGCTGAGAGGGGTCAGAGTGACAAATGAAAAAAATAATTTGTGAAGAAAGTGAGTAGCTCAGACTCAATACTCCACAGCAGGCTAAGCAAAAGCAGCCCTCCACAGCATGTCTTATATGACCTGCTCAGATGTGTCTGTTCCTGTAAGGTTAATTCCTCCAGTCTACCTCATGTTGATTCACAAGAGTGGTTGAGGAGAGACAATCAAAATATATCCAAGCTTGTGGTCATGATTCTTATCTGGGGAAACAGTACAGAGACAGACACTACCGAAAATTCATGCTGTTTGAGGCCAACACAAGAGAAAGTCTTCGCTTGATCCTAGGCCTCTTAGGGTGATGTGTTGAGAATGAAACTTCCTTTGATTTTAAAAATGCTGCTGAGTTTCTCATAATTCTCAAATGTATGATAATTATAGGATTGATTAGGGTAACTGGGTGTTCTGGTTTGGCCAGGACAGTGTGAGTTTATGTCTGTCCTTGCAGCAAAATTATAAATAGTGTTTTCTTTCATTTTCAAAAGTGTTCTGGTTTGGATGATAAATTATATGATCTCCAAAGGAATGACCAATTTTTAGATTTTAGAAATTCCATTTATGAGACTAGCAATCAATATATGCAAGTCCCTTTTTCTAAAAATCAGAAGAAAGATTGGGTTCCAAAAATGATTGGGAGGAGGATCCCCAGCATGTATCTGTATTTATAAAAGGCTAAGTGGCTGACTGTACGTACATCCGACTGTCCGGCCGCTACATATGAGCCGCACTGGCAATTTAAAAATAAACGTTGACTCATGCATGCACGATACATATAAAGCTGTCATTGTCGATTGTGAATTTGATTGACACTTCTATTATAGAAGGCCGAATAATAGCGATATTAAAAAAAAATTCTTCTAATTAATTTCCTTCCAATGTGCATGAATCTGTGCACTGGGTCACTAGTATTTATATAAGATCATGGAGCAAAAAGAAATCAAGCATTACAAGCCTACATTTTCCAGGGAGTATAACTACTGTATCAAACATAAAACAAACCAAGTCATTCAGGAATGTATGTTTGGGAATTAGCCAGTTTCTATAATTCCTATGAAATCTTTTTTTAAGCAGAAGACTCAAGATGGTGCTGTAAAGTGATTCCTTCTTTCTGAGCCTCTGAAGTAGGGTGAGGCAAAAGAAGTGGGCAGGGTGCAAAATTGAAGGCAGTCCTTCTCAGGCTCATGCAAGTGCCAGTTATGCACTTATGTTTGTTGAAAAATGGTGATTTGTGCTTCAAGACAAGTCTCAGGCTTTATCTCTTCTAAGGAGGCTTCCTGAAATCTGTGGTCTTTCTCTATCCCCACCTCTAACAGGGTTATTGCCCCTCATGCATCCTCTGTTTGCAGCTTGTGTAAGTAAACTACCATTGTACTGTATTGTGAGGTATATAAATGTCAAAACACTATGTTGTATAACTGAAACGAATATAATATGTCAACTATACTTCAATAAGAAATTTAAAAAACACTTTACAATGAAAAAATGGTATGGGTGTGTTGTTTCCTGAGTAGGGTGAGGGACCACATCTTACTCATTTTCACATCGAAATCACCTATTACTGGGCCTACCTAATACATGTCAGGTGCTCAAGGTTTGTTGAACCATAACAAGAACATGAATTGTAAAGAAATAATTGACTCAATTAGATTAAAATTCTTCTAAAATTTTTTATTACAGCATCAAATAATCTATTTCATTAACAATAATAATACAAACTAACATTTTCTGATCTTAGTAATTAAATGGTTCACATCCAGGTTTGAGGTATTTAATACTTGTATACAAAAGAAAGCCTGAAGAAATAATAAAGTGTGCAGTGTATCATGAAATCTGTAGAGACAGATTCTCAATGGGATATCTTCTGAACACTTCTTTCTTTCTTTCCAGAGAGCAATAGCATAAAGTAGTCTTTATTATGGAGTGTTGACTTCTGACTCATCCAAAATGAATACTACACTTTTATTCCTCATTTGCTCTGCTTCTACTTTTCCTGAGGAGAAATGCTAAGCTATTTTTGGGGAAAATTTTAAGGACATGCCACATAAATATGATAAAGGCCATATATACACAAGGCTAATAAATCATTTCTGAATTCAATTTTTGAGGGATCTGTGATGTCTATTGAACTAAATATCTTTTCATTTTTATATTTGATATATGACCAATTCAATGCATCATAGAAATGTAAAATCAATCTGGATATATTTGGTAGGAAGGTTGGTTTAGTTCAATTTTAAGTCCTTAATTAACATTTGAGTTTCTTCCTTAATGTAGACAAAGATAAAACACAGTGTGAAACTATAATCTCAGAAAAAAAAATCACAAAAGAAGTTAACTTTCAGGATCTCTATAATCATCTTATATTAATATAATCCCACATTCTTAATGCACATTTAGCAATGAATTCATGACTAGGAGTTAAAGCAGCAAGTTGCATAATTACATATTGCTTTGGATGAGCTCAGGACAATTCAAGTGGAAGTGGATCACAAAGCCTCAATTATCCAGATTGACTCTCTTGATGAAGACCAATTCACTGGATAATTGTGCAGTTCTCCATCCTGTTGGCCTGATAAACTCCCATTGAGTTAGGGGACTGAGAGCCAAATTGAACTCTCTTTTGGAGGCTTTTTGTTCCCTAGAATCAGATTTAAATATGAACAATTGGCCTCAACTAGTGCTTGTCTGGACTTACAAGATGATGGGAAACTATTGTTTTTTTTCCACCAGGTGGATTTTCTGAGTCTCATCCATTTCTGATTGAGATGGTCTCCATGGGTCTCTTGCTGACTGGACCCCTGCATTTTGTATGATCCCCGACTGCACTTGTATGAGAAAGCTGTGCATCTACTACTGATTTCCCATTTGGGCTCAGTTTGTCATTTTCTGACCATGTTAATACTCAAGTGTCATTTTTTTTGTAATACTCATACCAAACTTGCATGAAAAGGCATGTGGGATGCATGACGCATAATATACTTGTGAATAATGTTTAAATATTTAAAGTAGTAAAATGTAAAATGTTGGGTGGAAGTATTTCTTCCTTGAAGTATATTTTCTCAGTAATGTGAACCTTTTATAACATTGATTTAGTATCTTGAAACTAACTGCAAAACTGGAACTTAGAGAATAAGACCTTATCTATAATAATAAAAGCCTAATATGCTAATTAGACTGGACAGTCAAACAACCTTCCAATGTCATTCTGGACAACCTTCCAGATGAAGCCTGGGCTGCGGCTGCGAGGGCTCCCCTTGCACGAATTTCGTGCATCCGGCCTCTAGTACTAAATATTTATAATTCAAAAATAAATATTTTCATTAGTTTTGCTGTTTGAAACAGTAATTAGATTGGGGAAAGATTAATTAGTTTTCATTTCTTGTGTATCACCAACTTCAGAAGACAAAATCTTTATCAATTTATTTAAGTAATACCAAGCATCCTTGTATCTCACTACTAAATGTATAAACCTATCAAAGTAGGACATGAGAGATATTTACACAGTTCTCCACACATAGACAGTGCTAAGAGAGAACTACAGACAAGGATTTGAGAACTGGCTTCTGGTTCCAATTCTGCTATTGCATCAGCTGTGCTAACATAGTGATTTAATTCTACTCATTTATAACATGATGATTCTATCTGCCCTTCTCACCTCAAAGGCTTTTGTGAAATCAAATAAAATTTTTGAAGATGTTCTGAGAACTATCTAACATTATATAAATGTAGCTTTCATTATTTTATTAGGTTTTGATATGCAGTTGAGCCTAATCAATTATGGAATCATAAATTTCCAGGTATCTATTGAGAAAGACTGGAGTGAAAAAAGATAATTGGATCTATTTTCTTTGATATGATAAGATTAAGACTCTGGACAAAGCTTAGAAAATAAATTTAAAAAGTCATTGCCTCAAGAGTATACATGTTGTAAAGAAAAATAGGATGGTTTCTTGAAAGCTAGTTCAGTAAGTTAGGAGGATAGCTATGCTAGTCACTAACCGAAGCATACACACTAGATTGTAATGATTCTGTGGGTGTTCAAAAATATAGGCAAAATGAGTATTTAGCTGAAAGGAAGAAGCAATTTCAATGAATACTATCATAGCTGTGAGTTTCTGCACACATTGGAAAGGAAGTGGGATAAAAGTTCAAATTGTCTTTTAATCCATAGAGATTTAAGTAAAAAATTGAAAATCAAAGATCAATTGATGATGAAATAGAGAAAGAAGCATCTCTCCATATATATTTTACCTCTCTATTATGAAATCAATTATATTCCATCTAGAAATATTCTCCATCATTGTCAATATATGAGGTCCTAGCATTTTTATATGTAGACTAAAACATGTTTTTTTCTTAAAATAGTTTGCCTCCCTGGATTACTGAAATACTACCTAAAACTAATTATTAACACAAATAGATTAAGATTTTTCTACAATCATTATAAAACCTTTTTCTCTTGGTGTGCTTTTAATAAATCTGACTTAATAACTGGATTTCCATGAAATTGTCATCTTAAACCCATGTTATATTTTGGTGCAGTGATCAATGTACCAGGTTCTATTGCTAACACTTCTGAATAGTGAATATAAATTCAGAACGACAGTAAACATTTTGGACATTTGTTAAATCTGGAAAATTTATTCTTGACTGGTGCTATTTAACTTTGATTGGTTTGAGTAGTAATACTTCACAGGAAAATCTTGTAAATAATGCTGGAGGAAGAGTGTCATTTAAACAAATAGTAGTGCTGTATTACAAATCATCAGGGTATCAGTGTGCTAGAGTATATATGTCTTACTTCAACACAGGTAATATTTGCAAGAACTTTTTGGTTTAGTGAGCTTTTATTTTATCTTTTCAGCTAGAATCCATCTTTTATTATTACAGGTATCAATCTGTTCTCTTCCCACTATCCTGTTGTTCTTGGTATTAGTAGTATGTCAGTAGTATGTTAATGGGAAACATGACAGAATGGAAGAACCCACCCTACACGTTCCCTTTGACAAGTAATATCAAGGAGTGAGCATTTCTGACTGGCTAACTATTGTAGAACCTCCTATAGTAGATACTGAGGAGACTGGAAAAAAGATATGAGTTCTCTCCTTTATAAACTCAGAATTATAATGGGTAAAGAACTACTCCTGATTACTAGGATAATGACTTTCTAAAAAAATTAGTGTGTGCAATTTGTAGTCATTTTTTTTTAAATTTCATAAGCACCTTATTTTTTACATTTTCATGTGTTTATTAGCTGTTTGGATAGTCTCTTATTTTTTAATGAAATTTATTGGGGTGACATTGGTTAATAAATTATAGGTTTCAAGTATAGAATAAACACCTTATTAAAAGAAGAATGCCTTTTTTTTTAATCTAGTACTTTTTGTCCTCATTCAGTTTAACATAGGTTGGTCCTTGTCTAATTCTTCCACTTTTTGCTTTGTGGTGCCTTGATACATTATTCAGTTAATTTCTAGATCTTTACTGTGTGTCCTAAAAAAGTACAAAACTCATTGTATTAAAAAATTAACAAGTTATTTACAATTTAGTTTGAAAATGTAGGGTACAATTTGTATTTTTATCTATAGCAAAAATAGATAGGCCATGTTTGAAGATTATTCATAGAAATTTATACTTTCAAGTAGAAATTGCCAACTCTACTGTAAGATGAGCAGGCACATCACATTTGAATTCATTGTGGTAGAACCAATGTTTAGGTACCATCAACGATGTCAGAGGGAAAGGCAAGGGGGAGATGGGACAGCTTGGGATATGAGAGAATTATTTAGTTGACATTTAATTTTTTCTTCCCGAATGTCTCAGTATCTTTTTAACACAGCAATTTGTAATCTTACTTTAAACATGTTCAATTTGAAGCTCTAATTATAGTTTATGTAATTCATGTTTTTCAAAGAACACTGTTTCTTTTTACACAGAAACATTTGCATGTTACTTTCAGATGTTTAAATATTTCAGAATTGTTAATAGGGAAAACATTCTTATAACAGTCTTATAATAACCTTGTTGAATGGAATAGAAATCACATATTAGGAGTTAAGAAAAACCTAATTTTGAAATTTGACTGCATCATTTTTAGTAGGTTTTCATGAATGTAAAATGTATATTTAAGCAAAAACATGTAATATTTTCAGGCAGAAAAGCAATAGTAGTCACTGCTACATTGTATTAAATTCAGAAATCACAGTGATTATGGATATAACCTGAAAATTGCATATTGCTTATAATTTTATTTTATAATTTTCAAGAAGAAAAGTTGCTAATCTATTCCTTGGCACTTAACAAGGAGAGATTTTACTCTTCAGTGTCAAGTTATTGTGCGTTTTTTCTTTTTACACCATTTGCTTTAGAATCACTGTGCTATCAAAAGGACGGGGGAGCTTCTGGAAATCCCAAGGGTGGCAACTGAGAATGGACATAAAATATGTGTTCCATAATCCATGGGGTGACCAAAGATATGCCTTTTGTCCTTTAGAAGGAATTATGGTTTATTTACAAGTTTATCTGTCAAGTGGGAAAGATATTAGGTGACTTGTGCAAATTATTTGGATATTTCAAGGAAAAATAAATAGGTAGCCTAATTATTCATGTACATACTATTTTTGCCTGCATACAGTAATAAGAGCTAAGTAAACCACTGGTAATTTATAAACTGTCTTTAATTTCATTGATACTATTTTCAATATCACCATGGCCAATAAGCAGTTCTTGATGCCTTATACGTGTAAAGAATGTATATGTATGTATAATGGGCATATGCATGTGGAGATAAATACATGTGGAATGGCCATAAAACCTTGGCACTGAAAAACTACATACACGATCCCTACCTCAAGAAGCCATAGACCTAGAGTTAAATTTTTTGTCTATTTACATGTAGTGTAGTCTACAAAGCAAGTTCAGCATAATCTGAGAAGCAGCTGAGAATGGTAGGTAGTAGTTCAGGGCACAGACTCTGGAGCTAGACTGCCTCAATTCAAATCTCAGCTCAGGCTCTTACTAGCTGGAGGTCTTTGGACAAGATATTTAAGCTTTTGTGGCTTAGTTTTATCTGCAAAATGGGTATTGTATTAATATGTACTTTGTAGGGCTGTTAAGAAGATTAAATGAGTTAATATTTTAAATACTCCTAGTGCCTGGCACAGAGCAAATACTATATACATGCTAAATAAATAAAGTACTCAACCAAGATTTTAAAATAGGATTATAGTTTTTAGTAGATCACTTGGATATAGTTTCAGCATCAAATGATATATGAAGGAGATAAAATGAGTTAGATCTCAAAGGCAGAAGAGTGGACAAAAGATAGAGGAGAAATGCCCACCAGTGTTGTTCAGTGGTTCAGCATCAACCTATGAAAATGGAGGTCATTGTTTGATTCCCCATCAGGGCACATGCGCAGGTTGCAGGCTCGGGACCCAGTAGGGGTCATGCAGGAGGCAGCTGATCAATGATTCTCATCATTGATGTTTCCATCTCTCTCTCTCCTTACCCCTTCCTCTCTGAAAACAATAAAAATATATTTTTAAAAAAGATGGAGGAGTACTTTTCTGATGGATAGGGTGGAATGTGCTGTCCTACTGGAGTAGGATGGGTCCCTAAGCAAATGTGTTTTCAGCAACAAACATATACAGAAGGGAAGGCTGCTGGGATCAAGTCTGCACAAACTGGCCTAGCAACAGGATTCATGTCTGAGTGACCAAACTAAAATGGTTAAGGGGTGTGGCATGGTGAACAGGGACCTACAGCAGGCCCCCCTCCCCCCAAAAAATGTATACACAATTTAACAGTGGATAGCTCAATTTTGAAAATGAAATGTATTTTAATAAACACTGCCTTTATAATTATTCAAAGTGTGTGTATACAATTTTGGGGGGACAACCTATATTTAGAGTTGAGTTTTAACATCTAAAGGGAAAGGTGACTTGGTTTTTCAGGCAGTAGTGATGTTCACTGATCTCAGGTGTCAGTTTTTTGTTTCTGGATGATGAATCCACCTGGCAGCTGTTCACCTCACATGTTCAGCTGAATAGCCAACAGCCGTGAAGCTGGCACCCACCAACAGACAAACTGGGCACACCAGCCCTCACTAGGGCAAGGGTCTTGTTCCCTCTTGCTCTGTTTCCTCACATGACTTGACCTCTTAGTTCATTTCTTGGTACCTAAGTAGCTCCCAGATTTTGTTTGTCATTTGGGGCCCCATTTATCATCAGCTTCACAGCTTCCCTCTCTACCCTTAGCACTCTATTTGGCATGACTTCTATTTATTCATTCCAGGTAACCACTCTGCCCAGCTGAGCTTGGTCTTTAGGTCCCCATCACACAGGCTACTATCAGGCCCCTTTAGACAGAGTCTGAAAGCAGCTGCTGGGGGTGAGAGAAGTGGGCCCAGGAACCCAACATCTTTTGGATGGAAGCTGACCAGAGCCAGGCAGAGGATCAGAGCCCCAGCCAACTGAGGTGGAAGATCTGCCATTGGGTTATAATGGCAAAGGACCCAGGAAAGTTGCAATTTGGGATCTGCCATAGAGTTTCATTTTACAAGGAGAAATTTTATTCCAAACCCACTTCCAATATGTACATTACATAATGTATTTATCCATTTTCTTTCAGAAATTAGGACAGACTGAGCCCCTAGGGCAGTGGTTCTCAACCTTGACTGCACATTAGAATCACCTGGGAATCTTTTTAAAATCCTGATTTCTGGGCCTCATCCTCCGGAAATTCTGTTTCTTTGTTACTAATGTTGTGGCCCCACCCCATAACACTGAGGTAGTTTTCTATACAATTGTAAAAGCCTTACAAAAGCAGAGGCTGAGGGCAGGGAGTTCTAAACAAAAATGTGAAGGCATATTCCCGTCTGTGTGCTTCTGAGAAATAAACAGAGAATCACAGAATAGGGCAGACTTGACCAGTACGGGGACATAAGTTTAGGATGAGGAATAACAGGTGTTTAATGACATGTAAGGGGTTGTATTGCTTTTGGGGCAGGGGAATTACTGACTATTTTGAGTACTGATGGCTGTGAAGATTAGCTGGCAGTTATGAGCTGAAATACAGCAGGAGAGCAAGAGGTGAGCTCAATTAGGAGACTTTATTCTCAGAGACAACACTCTGAGATGTAGCTTTTCAGTCCCTGACATTAAGTAGGTGGTTCATAAATATTTATGTAATGAAAGAATAAAGTAATTAATTATAGACTCCTTGAGTTAGTAGATAAGTTCAACTAATCTAACCATTTATTTGTTGTATTACCTGGTGTGACAGGTTGTCTGACTATTTCTTGTCATATGAAAAATCAGCATATACTGAAGCAGCACATTTATTTTGGTGCAGTGACATTTTTTAATACTAGGAAGGTTTCTGTTCATAATGAGTTGAAAGACAAGTTAAAAATCATTGTCTTTTTTTCCTTGCATATAATGACCACACATTGGTCATAGGCCTCTGAAATAATATAAAATAAACATCACTGCCTCAGAGAGGTCTTCCTTACCCCCACAGGCTATGCCAGTGCTCTTGTTATATACTTCATTAGCACCTGTAACTCTATGTTTGAAGTACTCACTGCACGGGCAATTACTTATTAGCATCTATAATAAGTTATATGCCTCATTCACTGCTGAATCCCCAGGGCTTAGCACGGTCTTTAATGCAGAGTAGGTGCTCTGTAAATATTTATTCACTTCACAATTTTCTATTGATTGTCTGCAGTATAAAAAGCACTGTTCTAACATTGATGGGACAGCAGTAAAATGAAAGAGATGAAGACTCTTCTCATGGCAGAGGAAAAACATAACCAATACACACATGGGCAAAGAATCTGAAATATGTCGGTGGTTATAAGAGCAATGCCAAAAACTAAAACCGGGCCCTTGCCGGCTAGGCTAAGTGGATTGAGTGTGGCCTGCGGACTGAAGGGTCCTGGGTTCGATTCCAGTCAAGGGCACATGCCCAGATTGCAGGCTCTATCCCCAACAGGGGGTGTGCAGGAAGCAGTTGAGCAATGATTCTCATCATTGATGTCTCTATCTCTCTCTCCTTCTCCCTTCCTCTCTGAAATCAATTAAAAACAACAACAACAACAAAAATGGGGTAAGGGGAGAGGGTTGAAGGATGCTACTCTAGATAAGTGTTTAGGGTGGACTCTCCATAAAATGGCATTTGAACAGAGAATATCATTAAGTGATGGAGCAAGAAATTCCAGAACAACAGTGAGTAACTCTTGAACTAAGTTGAATACTTTGTTGTTAAGGAGATCATGATATTTATTAGCAATCACAATCTTTTGAAACATTACTAAAATAATGCATAAAGAAGGATCAAGGGTTCACTTTGTTATGTGGTTAAGATCATGTTTTCTTTGAAATTGAAATGAAATTTTCATAGAATTGGATATACGGTACTTGTGTATTCAGAACTGGGTTTTATAGAGCTTAAAGCTTACACAGTTTCAGAGGCCTTATATAGGAAGATATATGCACAAATAATCTATTTTTATAAATTTTATAGAACATTTGATGAAATGAATGTTGCCAGTGCCTTGGAAAGTGAGAGATCCAAAAACTTCACTTTTTTAGTTTCATGGCACATCCACCTCTGGACACACTACACATTCAAGAGGGAAAAAACCATTATTCTATTGTCTCTTCTGTTTATGTCCTAATGAGAAAATGGCAGTTTGAGGTTAACATACTGGTTTTTCTAGGCAAGCACCTAATTAATAACTGTACAATTCCTTTCCAGCATGAGAAAACCAGGCCATTTTGGTGATGTGGATAAGGCACTTGGGTGAGATTCAAGGGCTCTAATTTTAGTTCTGTCATTTGCTAGCTGAGGGAACAAAGGACAAGCCAACCAACCAATCTGACATGTTCCCCCTTTTTATAGAGGGGGTTGCATTAGTGTAGCGCTTCACCAACCAGCTTTCAGGTATTTACCATATTATAACACCTCCTGTACTGTGCCTTATTTTTTGTAGTTTATAAAATCATTCACAATATTTGCTTATACTTATCTATAGTGAATATATATATGTCAATGTTAGTACAAGAAACAAATAATGGTACAGTTGATCCTTGAACAACGTGTGTTTGAACTGCACAGGTCCATTATATATGGATATTTTTAATAATTACTGTAAATATATTTTCTCTTATGATTTTCTTAAAATTTTCTTCTCTCTAGCTTACTTTATTGTAAGCATATAGTATATACAGATAACATACAAAATATGTGCTAATTTACTATGTTATTGGTACAGCTTTTTGTCAACAGTAGGTTATTAGTACTTATGTTTTGGGGGAGTCAAAATTATATGTGGACTTTTGACTATGTGAGGGTCAGCACCCTTAACCCCCATATGTTCAATATAGTGGAAACCTGGCAAAGAGCTTTGATAAAAACTCAATAATATTATTAGAATCTTGCTATGTTTCTAGCTTGAAGAAATGTTTGAAGCTAAACACTTTTTGTGCATATTATCAAGGATCAGGCTGTTGCCAAAGTCATATATGCACCAAACAGCCTTTTTAAATGATATAATCAATGAATTGATAACAACAAATAAATAATATTGGTAAATGAATATACCACTTTACTATTTAAAGTTATTTAATGCCACACCTGTGTGCCATTTAAAATAATTTTGATACCACTAGAATTATACATCCGCAATCTGGGACAAGTAAATTATATAATCTAGTTTGGGGTTCAATTTTTTCTCTTAAATGTCCATTAAAGCAGAGGTCAGGAAATTGTAGACTATAGGTCAGATGTGACCAGCTGCCTGTTTTTGTAAATAGTGTTTTATTGGAATACAGTCTTAGTTATTCACATATGTATTATCAATGGTTGTTTTTGCAGTATGTCCTGTATTTGAAGCACCTCCAATTGCATGAATGAATCTAAGATATTTTAATATCTAATTTTCAAGTAATTCTAAAAACTATTCTAAAAAATACCAACCAAAGATTTTCAATACTTATTCAGGTTTTTCAAATTTAGAACTGATATAAATGAGAGCATTGTTTCCTTAAGCATGAAAAACTAAACTTTATATATTAAGATTAGATATAATTATTAAATATAAACTTATTTGCTTCCTAAGTGCTAATACTTTTAAATAAATCTCTCATTTTTTCTTAAATGTATTTATAACTAGTAATGACTATTAAATCATTGTAATATTTGGCTGTCTTTCTTTCTTTCTGTAATTAGCAAAGTCTCATATAACTTTAACCTTGTCTCTGAAGTTTGTCTTTACGTTCTAGTCTTAAAAGAAACTAGACTGTCCTCTGAGGAAACTGCTTCCCCAGTTTCCATCCCTAGTGGAGGCTGTATTTTCTCTCATATTTCACTCACCTTAGAGCTATAAGGTGGAAGATGTGTCTTCTCAGATCCCCATTTTTTTTTTATCTTTCTTCAGTCTTCTGCCATTGTTCTATTCTTTATTCACTTCTTTCATCTCCAAACCTTCTAGAAATTCCCATTATTCCTTGAAGACCTTAAGTTCTGGGACACATCTGTTTACTTCAACCCAACAGCTATAATTATTTTTGTTAGCCCCTAACTCCCTGTGTATCACTAGTCTAAACCCTGGCCTCCAAATTCATGACTTCTTCCTCTCTTGTGACCATTCTCTTAATTTTATTTTACCCATCCATTTCTGTATCCTCAAACCTGACCTCCAAAATATCAAACTCACACATTACAATTTGATGACCACAATCTTCTCTCTGTCATATTCTTTGCTCAATAAACTTCCTACAACAATTTCTCAATAACATCTTGATCTTGAATCCAGTGATCCCACAAGTTTCTCATTAGTCCATAATTATTTATCATTCTCCCTTCTTCGGCACAGCTTATGTTTGAAAATTCATCATTACAATTTCCATTACCTTCTCACTATTCATGATTTTACTTTCAATTCTGAGCCCATGGTCCATTATCCTGTCACTTTTTGAAACATATCCCAATAATCTCACATCTTTCTCTGTCTTTCTAAAAAGTATCAACCAGGAGTGAACTCAATCATTGATCTCAGAGCCTGCACTTAAGCACCTGAATGAAACTCAGGAAGAATTACCTCACCAGAACATCACCCTTCACTTGAAATTCATCATTCCAAACATTTGACTTGGCTCACTACTTCCTCATCTTAAAACACTTCTCCTTCTTGAATTTAAGACACCATATTTTCCTATTTTTCCTCTTATCTACATGACCATCTATAATAATCTATAATAATAAAAGCATAATATGCTAATTAGACCAGATGTCCTTCTAGACGTCCTTCTGGACAACCTTCCAGACAAAACCAGGGCTGCAAGGGAAGCCCGGGTCCCGGATGCCAGAGGAAAGCCGGTGACAGCAGCTGGGGAAAGGAAGGCCTACTCTTGCACAAATTTTATGCATTGGGCCTCTAGTTTTATTATAGTCATAATTGTTAACTACTTCTATTTTACAATACATCAAAAAAATTAGTATTTTTTCATGGCTCTGTTTCAGCTTTTCTTTTCATGTCTTTCTAAACTCTATACCTAGAAGATGTGATCTAGTTCCCAAAATGTCAGTATTATCTACATTACAAAAATTACAATTATATGTCTCTGACCAAATTTTTTCTTCAAAGCTTAGGCAAGTCTGACATCTTCACACATCTAATAGGCACATCAAATTTAATATGCTCACCCTAGCAGGTTTGGCTCAGTATATAGAGCATCGGCCTGTGGACTGAAGGGTCCTGGGTTTGATTCCTGTCAGGGGCACGTACTCAGTTGCAGGCTCGATCCCTGGTCCTGGTTGCGTGCCTGTGGGAGTCACAGAGATGCTTCTCTCTCTGCCTCTCCTCCTCCCTTCCACTCTCTCTAAAAATCAATGGAAAAATATCCACAATTAATATGCCCAAAAGCAAAATGCTAACTCCTGGAAAAATATCCTCAGGTGAGGATTAACAACAAACAATTAATATGCCCCAAAGCAAAATGCTAACTCTTTTCTTCTTTTAGTTTTATGTGCATATAAATACTAGAGGCCTGGTGCATGGATTCGTGTGCCAGTGGGGTCCCTCGGCCTGGCCTGTGGGGATCGAGCAGAAACTGGCTCTCTGACATCCCCTGAGGAGTCCCAGATTGCGAGAGGGCAGTTCTTGGGTGATGTACCCTAGAATCAGCTCCCTCTTCTCTGAGTCCAGGATGCGAGTGAAGCAGATTTGAGGCCGACAGTGCCCCAGCAGTAACTTAACTCAAGGCCAATTCTGCGAGGAATCGGGCTCCCTCCTCTACTGGTCAGAGCATCTTCCCCCTGATGGTCATTGCGCATCATAGCTACCAGGTGAATGGTAGAATGGTAGGATGGTCGCTTAGGCTTTTATATATATAGATTATTGGCATACAGCACTGTATAAGCTTAGGGTGCACAGCACAATGACTTGACTTAGATATATTGTGTAAGCTAACTCTTGATTCCTCCCAAACAGAATCCTTCCTAAATATGCCTTATCTCAGTAAATGGCACCACTATTCTCTCATTTGTTCAATCCTTGGTACCTTTGCTTTCTCATCCTTCATTTTCAATCCAGGTACCAGTCCTGTTCATTTGACTTGTAATACATATCCTGAAAGATATCATCCCAGCTCTCATCTCTTGTTGCTTTAATGACTTGGCAGCTTCTGATTTGCATTCTTTCTTTTATTGCTCTTTTCCAACCAGAGCAATATTTTTATAGTATACTAGAGGGCTGGTGCAGGAATTTCTGCATGGGTGGGTTCTGGCTGGTCCACCCCATCAGGGTGGAGGGTGGGGGCAATTGGAGGTGGGGCCGGCTGGGGGGAGGGGCCACAGTTGGTTGGCCCCCTGGTCAAACTCTGGTGGAACTCCAGGTCGAGTAGCAAATTGCATATTAGCCTTTTATTATATAGGCTATCTGATAATGCCCCTTTCCTGTATTAAAGCACCTCCAATTGCATGTGAGCATAGAATTATTGAAACTGATGAGCCCATGCTAATAACAACACCCTCATCTTCTCCTGTTTCCCCCTTTCAACTGCACTGGCTTCACTTCTGTCCCAACACACCAAGGTCTATATGGCTTTAGGGATTTTGCAAAAATAATTCTCCTGTAGGGTTTTTGCATAATCCGGCATTTAGGATCTTTGCATATACAATCTACCCTTCCCTTTTTAAAGTTGTGTCCTATTCCATCATATCTTGACTAAATATCTCCTCCTAAGATATGTCTTACTATCACATCTTAGGAAGTACTGCCTTTGCTTCCAATACAGTATTTTTTTCCTTTTTATCAGGAAAACCTGCTCGTTTTTTTCTAACATCCACATTTTAAATAATTTTTTGTTTATTATATTATGTTTTTTTCTTATTGAAAAATATTTGAGAAGGCATGATTATGTATTTTATTAACCACTGTAAACATCATTTAACATATCTTAATTAAATATTTTTGAATCATTGAATGAATACTTGTGTTCTCATAGAAAATACATAATTGGTTAATTGTATATAAGTGGTAAGACTCAAATGACTATTACTGGGCTTCAAAGATTTAATATAAAGCACTACCTTTTATCTACTGGTACTATCACTTACTTTAACTTTTATATATCCTATCTATAATAAATTGATCCTTCTGGTATTGGCTTAGAATTTTTAAACAAAATAAAACTGAGAGTAAAGATTATAGAAGCAAATTCCCTCTTCTGTGTAACTCTCAGAATTGTAATATTGTAATACTAGAGGCCCAGTGCACGGAATTTGTGCACTCGGGGGTGGGGGTGGGGTCCTTTAGCCCAGCCTGTGCCCTCTTGCAGTGTGGGAGCCCTTGGGGCATGTCCCGTGGGGAGCAGGCCTAAGCTGGCAGTCGGACATCCTTAGCGCTGCTGCAGAGGTAGGAGAGGATCCTGTCACTGCCGCTGCGCTCACCAGACATATGGGAGTGCACTGACCACCAGGGGGCAGCTCCTGAATTGAGCATCTACCTCCTGGTGGTTGGTGCATGTCATAGCAACCGGTTGTTCCACTGCGGTCCATTTGCATATTAGTCTTTTATTATATAGAGATTATAGAAGCAAATTCCCTCTTCTGTGTAACTCTCAGAATTGTAATATTGTAATACTAGAGGCCCAGTGCACGGAATTTGTGCACTCGGGGGTGGGGGTGGGGTCCTTTAGCCCAGCCTGTGCCCTCTTGCAGTGTGGGAGCCCTTGGGGCATGTCCCGTGGGGAGCAGGCCTAAGCTGGCAGTCGGACATCCTTAGCGCTGCTACAGAGGTAGGAGAGGATCCTGTCACCGCCACTGCGCTCACCAGACATATGGGAGTGCACTGACCACCAGGCAGCAGCTCCTGAATTGAGCGTCTACCTCCTGGTGGTCAGTGCATGTCATAGCATCCAGTTGTTCCACTGTTCGGTCCATTTGCATATTAGCCTTTTATTATATAGGATCCTCTACCCTCTGAGAACTTTTTGACCATCTTTGCCTACACTCATCTCTCCTCCTTTCAACTCACACTTTTATTCTTTGTAATACTTATTTAGGGCTTGTGTTCTGTTTTGAATCTTCGCTCACATTTTGATACACTTGTGCCTTGATTCTATTTTTAATTCTCACAAGTATTTTAGCACACAATAATTACTGACTGTTAATAGACAATTTTATCACCCATCACTTCATTTATACTATTTATAAATGCCATTTGAGATCACAGTTATCAAGCTAAGTCCATGGTAAGTAATTTCACACACATGTAAATTCACATAATCAGGATAAGGATATGATTCAGGATAAAGATATTATGGGGCAATATCCTTTACAATCCTCCAGATCATACCTTGCCTCATTAGATATCTTTCTGTCTGTAGCTGGGCTTCGCATGAATAATAAACTTTGTTTCACACTCAATAATTATCAATTAGTTATTGTGTTTTTGGGTGGGTGTGGTTTGGGAGGTCCAGGGGGAGTCCTTGCTTTATGTTGTAAGTAGTAATTCCGGCACAGATTCTGGCCTATAGAAGATCTTCAACTGATCTTTGTTGAAAAAATAAACATTTACTAGTATGTGATTATGGCAAGATGCTTAATGGCACCACTACAGCCACTGCTATAACCACCAATAGCAGCAAGAACAGAAGAAAAAATCCAACGTTAGACATCATTTGAAATCACTTGTACTGTTCTTGTCTTCTCTAGTCTGTCAGAGAATAACATCAGAGAAAACAGTGTGCATATTTCTTTATCATTTGATCACAACCTCAATAATATTTGCCTGAGTCTCTCTGTTAATAGTGACATGCTTCCACTTTGCCTCACCTGTGAAGAGCCTGTCTTAGAATTGATGGATCTGGACGGGAGGGTAGCCAATTAGGTAATGGCCTCCAGCAAGAATGAACTCTGTAGAAGACTCGCCTTTGAACTGTGTGAAGTTGAACTAAAGGGTGCAGCTGTTATATAAATCAAAGAGAAAAGAACAAGGTTACACCTGTAGGTTGACTCAACAGCTATATTTTCTCAGCTTAAATAGTAGAGTAGTATAATGTTAGCTAATACAATACTCAGATTAATTAAATAATGTTGACTTCAATTATTTAGATAACTGAAGAGAATGGGGAATTATATCCAAAATTAAAATCTTAATTTCAGAAATGGAGACATTGTCTCAAAGTGTTTCTATAAAAAAATACCTCATGGGGAATCTGTTCATAACAGGCTTACCAGTTTAATGGCAAATAACATTATCAGAAAGACCAGTAGTTATAAATTTAAAGCCAGGGATCTAATATTAACTTTATAAAGTAGAGACAGATAACATGTTGCAAGTATATTGACAACTTTCTGTGAGAAATTGTTTTTTAACTACTTGTTTTAATCTAAACTTGCCTCTGACTTGATAAAAGAAGCAGATGAAAATCTTTGCCCAACTGGTCCTCATGCATTATTGTTAAAGTTTTTGTCATAACAGAGGTAATTCTCGCTTTATAATTTGTACAAAGATAGTGCTGAAACTAGAGATGCCCTGTGGACAGAAGGTCTTGCTGTTCCCAAGGGTGTGTACATTTATCATCAGGCATCTCAGAATCTAATTATTTTTCTTTCACTATGTGCTTTTTTGGTCTTCAGAAAGCCTAAAAATTGAAATAAATGGAATAGTGTTATGATATTAATGAGAAATAAAATGTGAAAAGTCATGTTATTACACAATTATATTTTTTCTTAGTATTTAAATACAGTGTAAGTGACTTGCTGCTGATCCTCAGGGTCCAAGAAAATATTTTTAAAGGTAACAATTAATCAGGACATTAGCTGTACCATAATTTTATCATTTTAATCTCTCTGTAATATATAAACGGGGTCTTTAGACACCTAATTCAATCATCCAAAATATACAAAAGTTCAAAGTATGAAATAAATTCTTTCATCAGTCCTATTAACTTTTAAATTTAAGATGCCCACCTTTATTATGCTCATTTGTACTAGAAAGTAAATGATCATGTATTTAAATTTTTATAATAATATGTAAAATTTGTATGCTTCACATGTGACATCATACTTAGTAAGAACGATCCTATACTGAATACACTGAGTAAAAGATATAATACTATACTGAAGGAAGTAAAAGCATAAAATGAGCCCTTATTTTTGAATGAATTAATAGAGATTACTTTTTGTACATCTTGGGTATATTGTATCTTAGATAGTGATAATTTACACAATTATGGTGCTTTCCAGTTATAGAGTATTTCCATATACATTTTCTTATTTGATTTTCAGTAAGCCTTCTGGGGATGGCTCAGCAAGTATTTTTATTATCTAAAAAATAAAGAATGGAGTCTCAGAAAGCTTATTTGATCACTTCACACAGCTAATAGGTAGCAGAACCAGGATTTGATAGAACACAAAATCACTGTATAAATACTGTTACATTCATCTTCCCCAAACATCCAACAGTATTGTCTACTCTTTATTGATTGACTGTTTTAGAAAGGAATGCATTCCTTATATTTCATTACATTTTGCTAGATAACTTGGTAGATATTTCCTGAGATAATTTGTGCAGTAACTTGTTTTTCTCTAAACTGTACCCTCAAGATTTATCCCTCCGTATTTAACTAGATGCATTGTTTCAAGGATTGTGTCCTCTGGTTTCCATCAGGGATAAGTGACAGCTGTCTGCACCTTAATGAAGCGCAAAGGCTGTTTTCCATCAGAGGGAGAAACAGATCATTGCCTTTCACCCTCATCCTTTGAACTATTTAATTTTCCAGCCAAGTCAACTTTTATTCTTTTAGCATGTGTTCGAGAATTTTAAAAGGAGAGAAGGCAGGAGAGTTCAGCACCTAAGTAGACAGCTTTTGTCAAATGTTACTCCTACATTGTTTTACTAGGTTCCTTTTGTTCTGTGGTAAATGGCAGTGTCTTTCACTGAAAATCAATTTATAAATATCTTTTTGGTTTAGACTTTTCTGTTCCTTCAGTTTGGTTCAGAGTATATTTTTTCCTTTTTGAGAAATAGGAGTAGAACATTGTATTCTCTGATATTAGCTCAATATGTTGCTATTAAGTAGCTGGTAGAATGGTGGAAAATGGACATGTGAAAATCACTCTTCACGTTTCTTTCCATTTTCAGGAAATAGTATGCTAGAAGAAAGATGGTCCTCTGAGGTCTTACTGGCAAAGACATAAGGAGCAGCACCTAACATTGAGAATCCCTCATGACTCTCAAGTTAAGCTATTTTTTTTCTCCAACTAGACATAATAATCTCACAGAATACCAACCTCAGACAAGGTACTTTGAGATCATGGTAAAAGGAAATAAAGCAAGAACACTTCATAATTCTGTCTGAGCACAGACAAAAACAAGGTCACTATGCCACCCACAAAATATTGACTACGCCCTCATTCAAAATGCATGACTGCTACTTCTTCATCAGTTACAGCTTTATCTTCATTCTTGTCTCCCTTCCTGTCAATAAGGTCTACTGAGATACCCACTCATAGAAGTTCCATGCTTTCCAACAGCATACAATCTCGAGTAAATCCCTCTTCCCCAGATCTTCCCCCAAATTACCAAGTCAAAGACAAAATCTTATAATAGGTTATTTTTTGTCTCCTGCTGAGACATCCCATGATTCCCAGTGCAAAAGGTATTAAATCAAACCTGCCTCAACTAGAGATGTGCTCCTCATGGTCTTTGGCTACAGGACACAGATATACTTTTTTAAAAAACATTGTCTCAGCCTCTTACTGGTTATTCAAAATTGAGTGAGTTGTTTAGGCACTCTGGTATTTGTTTTTTTTTTATAAAATTGATATATATATTTTTTTATCTACCATAAGATGGTTAAGATATTGCTTGAAATAAGCAATATAAAGCACCCTAACCCACAGCAAGTATTCAAATGTTATTTTTCCCATTTCATATCAATTTTTCTATCTTTTTCTGATTTCCTCATAATTCATTCAAAACAGTCTTTTCAATTGTTTTTAACTTGTATGATTTTTAAAAATCTACAAATGAAATATTTCTTTCAAATGTTTACTTGGGAATCAGTATTTTGACATGTAATTGGGCAGCTTTATAGCAACTGTCCTGACTTTGCTTTTCTATAATTGTACTCTGAGAAAACAACCCCCAGCAACTATTTATTGATAACTCTATGTTCCAGGGAGTGAGCTGCACAATGTGGACACAGAAATCAGTGTCCTACCATCAAATAACATATATTCACCTACAGTAATTTGGGAAACATCAACCATAATAATAGTTCTCAAACATGTTACTAACTCAATATATCTGGGGTTTATGACACAGCCCTACAGTCATAGTGCTGCAACAAGCTTCTCATTTGGTGAGATGAAATTTACTAACAAGTAGGATCATAAAGTCAGAACATAAATCTAAACAACCTCAAAATACTTAAATAGAAATCTGACAGATATAAAAAGAGACATTGAAAAACCTGCACTTGTTGGAAAATCTAATAGAAATTTATATATCAAGCAGGCAAAAATATTGAGAAAACATGGAGGATTTGAATAACACAAGAAACTATCTTTATCACATTTGAGTGTGTGTGTGTGTGTATGTACATGTGCAGTAGCTTCATCCAATAAACAGAGCAATCTCATAGATCTTAGACATATGTGGAACATTTACAAAATTTGATCCCTTCCCATTCCACAAAGGAAGTCTTTAGAAATACCAAAGAATTGGTAGTATATGGACAAGCTGCTCTAGCCAAAAATGCAATGAAATAAAAAATAAGCAATATATTTAGATACTTTCAAATTCTCTTGTCAACTCCAAAAAATCTCTGACCTTGTATGGCTCTTTGAAGGATTCCCAAAAGAAACTATAAAAAAAGAAAATAGATACAAACAATAGAATAGGGTGAAGACCAATACAAGCATATACATATATATATGGTTGAGAGAAAGAGTTTGATAGTATTCTTGAGTCTGGTATGACTAGAGCAGAAGTCTTTGGTAGGAAATAATAGGGCATTTGGTTGAGCATGAAGAAAGCAAACAAATCGAGAAGTTTTGGGGAAATTTACACAAGAATGGAAGTGTTGAACAATGGAGAACCACTTTGTTTTTTTGTGGGTTTTTTTTGAAATTAGAAAATTGGGCTCTTAGGAAACTGTTTCACAGGTATATACAAGACATTTTAAGGAAGGGAGTCAGAACTCAGGAAGAATGGTCAGAGAGTCAGATGGTATGCACCAATATGAGATACCATTGTTCTACTTATTGTTTCCTGAGTAACGTTCTCATCAACCCTAATAAATATTTCTATCTGGCTAAGTGATTTAGTGAGAGCAAGAGTTCACAGACCAGTGTGCAAAAAAGAAAACAGTAAAACAGAGAATAAAAAATGAGTGGAGGGCATTTTATAATTAAATCATGAGTGCCACCATGATTGCCCTCTCTACTTCTCACTCTGTCAAAACACACTGGCAAGTGGGAGAAAGGGAAATCTGTTCTTTCACTCACATTAGAAAAAAACAGAGTGAGATGGTGAATTACATTTTTAATTTGATCCAATGCAGCTATAATCCTACATTTTAGAAGATTCCATTTGCCAGTGAGAGTACCAATGTTGATATCCATGCAAGAAAAAAGGAAAATAATACTTTAGTGATGTTTCTCCTCTAATTTTTTTTCTACTTTTCCTTCCACAACTCACTTTATCTTCATATTTGACTTGGGAAAACCTAGTATGAAGATGAGTGGAAAAATTCTATTATTGTTTTATGTTCTGATATATTTTTTAAAATTTAAAAAGGTTAAAAATGGTTAAAAATGACTAAAATTTTCCTAATATTAAAGTAATGGATTTAAATTTAGTTTCTTATAATGTACTATAAATATGCTATGCAATGTAAATTCCACTCAATGATTTACTTAAGAGAAAAATTCAGAATAAAATTATTATTTTATTCTCTTAATTTATTACATGTATATTTTTGTGTTATAGATACCCAAAGTGCAAATATTATCACAATGATTTAATCATGTGTCATAAAACAGAGTTCACAGTGATTGAAGGAAATTTAGAGCTCCATTTTTAAATTTAATGTTCTTATTTGTAATAGAAATAAATATTTAGTTAAATCGTACTATAAGATAAAATGATTTAAATAACTTTGCTAAACAATACATTTCATATAGTTTATTTCTTTTTACTTTAACCCAAAATTTCACAGAAGTATAATTTAATGCATCTTTTAAATAGACAGATATTTTTATAGTTATTGTAGCTATTAGTGACAAAACACCTCTGAGCACCTTCATCAGAACAGAGCTCCCACATCATAACTGGCTCAATAAAAATGGTTAAATATTTGCTCAGGAAAGAAATGAGAACCAATTCTGCCTTCAATTAAAAAAAAAAAAAAGAGCCTGAGGTATGCTGATGATCAACAGACTCAGCTGTCATTGTAAAAAAAATGCTCAGAAGTTGAATTTTTCATTTAATTATTATTTCAACTTCGATGTTATTTTATAAATCATAAGACTGTATTAGTCAGGGTCCTAGCAGGAAACCGCTGACAAAATCAATTGGATGATGGAGCAGAGTTTAATAAAGGGACTACTTCCAAAGTCATGGAAAGGATTTAGGGATACAAATGAGGGTATGCCGAAGCCCCCTGGGGCTAGTAACAGTTTGGAATTCTATTTACCTCAAGGCTTGACAGCCTTGACAGCCACTAGGAGGGAGTGGTTCCTGGAACATAGAGAAATGGAGCGGGTTACCTGCCAGGAACTGTGGACATTGGTGATAACTTGTCAGGGAGGGAGCATGGAAAATAAGTACCCAGACTTTACTCCCCTCACACCCCTATCTCCTCTGTTGCCTCCCAAGTCATCAATAAACCCCATTGTTAGGAACCCTGTTGACACAAACTGGTCAGCTTCACACACAAGACATAGAGCTCAATGGGGAAGGATTGAAATTAGATTTGGGAAAAGAACAGAACACAGGCAGCATATGGACACAGATGGATAATTTAAGCCTTTACTCAGGAAATGTTTATTGGACATCTATTATATGCTATGTACTGTGCTAAGCACTGGGGATGCAAATATGAACAGAACGTAAGTCTCAAAAATGGAGACAACCTGGGGTTTTTCTTTTTCTTTTCTTTCCTTAGAACTCACAGAAAAAAAAAAGGAACTAAGGAAAATTAAAAAAAAGGAAAAATGTCATTATAAAAGAGAAGTTATTATGAAGTATAAAATATCCATTTATATAAAAAATGAGGTAGGAACCTTTCCCTATCCTAGTCTCTATCTGCCCTGAAAGATAAAGGCTTGTAAAACTTATTCTGGACCAAAAAACTCCTATAAGTGAATAGTAGGCCTACGTTATATGAGGGGACACAGGGAATTGATTCATGCTTAATAAACCTTGCAATTAATAAAACCTTGTTCCTAGGTGATTCCCTCATCTAGAGAGCTCTCAGTATTTTATAGCTCTTGGCCAAAAAGCCTTATAACGCGTCTGTGTTAGAGAGAATGGAATAAGTGTGTTAATGGGGTGGGTATTTTTTCTTCCTCCTCCATACCTTGGATCCTTTAAAAGTGAATCAATCCTTTACATCTCTATCTCTAGTGAAAACGCTCCTTCCAATTTTACACAGTGACTAAGGGGTAGCTTTTCTCTGGCCACACTTAACTTTAATTTTGTACTTGGTCAAATGTTCCGTGATGCCTATTGAGACTAAATGTGACATAGACCATAGTGACAAAATGACCCACTTAATAATTGATGGTTTTCTTACTCTCAATTGCTTATAAAAAGACCTGGCTGCTTGTGTACATATTATATTTGTTGGGATTGATTGGTACAGGTTCATAAAGCCATAGTGAGTTTGTTTCAGGCTGTTGCCAACCTGGCCTCTGTTGGCATTGTCTTTAAGGCTGGTGGTGGAAGCAGAATGATGCCCCTCCCAACCAGGCAAGACACCTTAACATTTTGACCTCCTGAAACTGACAGATGGATGGAAGTACCCAGTTGGGAAATGAGATAAACTAGATGTCAGCTGGGATTTCCTGATCCCGTGAGACTTTCTTAGACATCTGTTCATGCCTAATGGAAGCCAAAGAAGTGCTTAGGGCATCTGCATGGTGAGGGGAGTGTGGTGGCCCATGTTTGCTGGGTCTCTTCTGCTTCTCCTTTTCTTCTTTTACTACATGCAGTCATTTCAGTTGCATTTTGGCAGACGTGACACAGACTCTTGCCCAACGTCTCCCAAATATGTACCCTTCACCAAAAGAGCATCGCCAAGAATTATAGAATTGGGGAGGTGTGGGAAGGTATGAAGGGTATTTATAAAGAAAATAACTTCAAACCGAACCCCAGCATCTTAAAATATTCTTTTGGTCTCTCTTTCTCCTGAACATTTCTCAGGACCGTTCACATCTAAGGACTTGTTTATCTCAGCTTTTCTCTTGCCCCCCCTCATTGGCTTCTGTCTTTCTGCATTTTCCTCTGTGTTCTCCTCTCCTTGTCTCAAGCAGGCTTGTTCAACCTTCTGCTTTGTTGTAGCTTCTCCTGCTAACACCCATGCTCTCAGGGTCTTACATTCCATACCAAGTGTCTTATCAAAGTTTTTCCCCAAAGAAAGACCCATTCTCTCTCTGAAGAGTAAATGGATAATTATTAAGGTAATAGCATTTTCTACTTTGCTGTGGTGGGATATATACGTTCTGCTAAGATAACATAGTATTGCCTTTTTTCTCCCTGTAATCTTGAAAGACAGGGAACAAATTTAGCTTACGTAACGAAGTAATCACAAATTTGGCAGCTGTGTATCTTTGACAATGCAAGTGCAGTGTTTCATTGTGTGCTGAAAATGTCATTTGAAACCCTGAGCATGTATGCAGTTCTCTGACAGATGAGTTAAGAGGCATCTTACACAGATATGGGCTCCAAGTAGGAAAATAGAGAATGTGCTAGGTTTAAGCAATGTATTTTCAGATTGTTTTCCTTTGGCCTCTGAACCTTGGGGAGTGCCAAACAGCAGGATAGGCAATATTATTTTTCAATTGCCTAATTGAAATGAGAGTTTCAATATTTATGATCAGTGCTTGCATGTATTGAAACTCTTAGACCTGAAAAAATCAACTCTGATTTCCTACATTATTTACAAACCAGTTTTTGATAGCTAAAATGTCTTCCTGCCACAGTATGCTTTTCTGAGAATAAGAAACACGTAATGGAGTCCATAGGAAAAACACATTGAGCACCTGAAAGGTAGGGGAAATGGGTGAGAAAGGTAAGAACTGAAGTCACCTAAGCTAAGTCTCAGCTCTTGATGTGCTATAAAGCTACATTAGGAAAGCTGCAGAGGGGGAGGTGAAATTAATGCCCTTAACGGGACTTTGTGGTCATATCTTGTGGCCTTTGCTATCCAGAGTATGTATAAAATTGAGAAGCTCTCTGGTTAGCAGCAGAGTTGAAGTCATATGATCTTTTTGTATCATAGAACAGAAGAGAGTATGGACCAGGGCTCAAGTTCAGATCTATTTTGGTGTTATGAGTGAAAAAATAAAGGAAGACACCAAGGAATGTAGAGGATTTAGCAGGTCTAAGAGAAAGTAAATAGAAATTGGAGAATACATACTTCATATTTATGTTCTGATTCTCTTTCAATTTGATTTAGACATAAGTAATTTATCTCATGGACAAAAATTCTCTCATAGCTGAGATTCTAAGATGTGCTCCAGATTATAACTGTTGATCTTGGAGATGCTAAAACTTCACAGAAGCAAATAAAAAGATATTAAGGTAGTACCTACAAAGCAGAACAATGAACAGTCTGGGCTCAGGAAGTCTTTGCTTACCAAGGCTGGTGAGCTCTGCTTACAGGAGTTTTCAGCAAGTAATTTAAATAGATTTAGCAGTCAAGGCCTCTCGCACTGTGATTCTCATAGTAAAGCATAGCAAGCTCTATTTGAAGAGATCTGTACAGACACTCTTTGACCAACCACGTTCATCATGCAGTTTACATACAGATCAATAAAGATTGAATTCCAATTGAGTCAGAGTCCTGGCTTCTAATTGTTTCCTCTAACTTACAAGTGATCACTGTTGCATCCTCCTAACTGAGTCAGGGATTTTAACTGAGTTTCAGAGACTGCAATGGAGCAGTGCAAACATTCACCTAACTGAACGCCTAGTGGACCACTTAGCAGAAAGCATTTCCTTTCCTACTTCCTACTTATACAAATCCAATAGGGCTCTGCTGCCCCAGCTATCATGGGTTGCCCTGAGCTTTAAAGGTTGTCTTCCTCTCTTTGATAACATCTGCTCCCCACGCTGGTCATATGGCAGCCCTTAGGTTCTAAGGCAGAAGCATAATTCATGATTCATATGATTTACAAACAAGAATTTTAAGTTCTAATTAGTACTTTCAGGGCGATTCATGCAAAAGAAGATTCAATTTGCATGTCAGTGAAAACCTGTTGCCTTAGAAAACCATGCTAAACACTATAAACTTTGTACATGGGGAAGGATTTATTTGCTTTATTTCCAGTCCTCAGGAAACAGATTCAGACAACCATAGTATCATAGATATTGAAAACATCAATGAATATGGCACCACAAGATTTAAGGTTTAGTGAGGGACAAGAGGAGAGAAAATTAATCTGGTCCTCAAAAAGTCCCCCTTTCCTTTATTATGATAGCAGCATTGTTTTTTCCTCTCCTCCCTTACTCCCCTCTCTCTTTCTCTTCTTCTCCTGCCTTTCCTTCTCCATTACTGTAGTTCTCTCTTAGAAATATTTATGATCAGTGCTTGCATGTATTGAAACTCTCATTTCATTAGCTTTCACGGTAGAATCTTTCATTTTCACAATGTGCATCTATTACCTACAAAATGCTTTATTTTAAAGTTCTTTCACATTTAAACTAAACACTACAATGATAAATGAATTTCTAATTTTTAAATATTCAACTATTTTTTTAAATGTTGGCCTTTGTCTAAAAAGCAGATGCAGTAGAAAAAAACAAAAATGCTTTATTTTAAAGTTCTTTCACATTTAAACTAACCACTACAATGATAATTGAATTTCTAATTTTTAAATATTAAACTATTTTTTAAATGTTGGCCTTTGTCTAATAAGCAGATGCAGTAGAAAAAAACAACAACACCACCCTGAAAGATACTTGTAACAATAAATAAGAGGTTCTTCATTCTTTGGGTTGAGGACCAGAACCTGTAGAGTTGGATTGGTATTGGTGTCTTCCCTTTCACCAAAATAAGTGTAGACATATGATTCAGTCTAGCAAGAATGAAAGTTCTCTCATCCCATGATCACAGATTGGTTCTGGAATGTGGACCAAACCCTGAAAGATACTTGTAACAATAAATAAGAGGTTCTGCATTCTTTGGGTTGAGAACCAGAACCTGTGGAGTTGGGTTGGTATTAGTGTCTTCCCTTTCACCAAGATAAGTGTAGACATATAATTCATTCTAGCAAGAATGAAAGTTCTCTCATCCCATGATCATAAAGATTGGTTCTGGAATGTGGACCAGGTAGAGCTTTTCTTGGGATTTGTGCTGGAGCTCTCAGGGTAGGCACGACAATAAAGTATGTAGGACTGGACTCTCAGCAGTTATCTTGCTGCTCTCACAAGAGTGTCTGAGAGCAAAGTTAAACAGAGGCAGGTGGAGTTGGATGAGAGCAAGAAAAGAGACTGACAGAGCGGATGCCCAATGGCATTCCTGGAGGTTTGCAGATAGAAGGTCTTTTTCAGAGACATAGAAAATATGTGGTGGAGAGGATAACTTTACAGGAAATAGAGAAAAAAATTGGGGAGAAAAAATGGATCATGGCACATCTGGGACTTCAAGGAGTTTGTAATGCCTGGGGGTTCAGCTGTTTAGTGGCAAAGATGAGTTGAGAGGGAGATCAGGGACTAATCACCAGAAGAACCTTGGTTACCAAGTTAAAAAGTTTAAATTCAGCCTGGAAAACTGTGGGTAGCCACTAAAAGCTTGAGAGCAGGTGTCTGACCTGGTCAGATTTGCCTAAGGCTGATCAGTGTCGAGGAAGCGTGCAATGCTGGAATGATTTTTAAACATCGTCGTTGCTGTTTCCATTCAGAAGCATCTAACCAATAATAGGAAATTCTGAAGTCTAAATCAAACTCTTAAAAGGCAATTTTTGTAAATCTGTAAGTTTGTCTTGTCATTTATGATATTATAAAACAGCATGGAGACATTGTTATGAATATATTGATTTGATCTTACACATTCCAGTTATATTAAAAAAGCTAAGTTAGCAAATAAAAAACACTACAACTGCCAAAAACCGAATCAGGAGAAATAAGTAAAGTCAGAAAATAGAAGAAGAGTTAACTTTACAGTGAAGAACTACAATGGGAACTGAATTGGTTCTGTTGGTTCAGAATAGAAGTCCATATTCAGAAATCAAGTAAACCATAAATGTTATTTAAACGTTCTGTACATCTATAGTCAATTTTTTCTGACTCAAAATTCTCAAAATAGCTATTTTATAGACATAGTGTTTTTCTTATTTAAGAGAAAGCAATCCGTAATATCTGCATATCAGGGTGCTCAAGTTTAAATACTTTTTTCATATTAATATGTAATGCTTTTCAGTTTGCAATGTTCTTTTCTATCTGTGTGCTACTCCCAACATCCCTGTGATACAGACTTCACAGCTTATTTTACAGGTGATAAAACTGACATTTGAAGACAGTAAAAAATAATTTGCTTCAGGGCACACAGAGAAGCTGGCCAAAGTGCTTGAGATTTGCATATGAATCTGAAACTAAAGCCCAGGACTTTTAGTTTGGTTTTTTTGTTTTTTTGTTTTTTTTTGCTTTGAATACTGTATCACCTGCTTTTCAAGGCAACAGAACAGCTGACCCAGGGCAGCCTACAAGCTGAGTCAGGAATTTGGCATCTGGCCTGTACCATTGGTTCCTGGGGTGAATCTGGCACAGACCGTCCAGTGGAACCATTGCCTTGTGATAACCTTTTGTAGGTGAGCCTTGTCATTAGGCTTTCTTTCCCCCCCCCATAGCTTCCCTCCACCCAGTTCCCACCCCACCCTAGGCCCTCGCCACCCTATTGTCTGTGTCCATAGGTAATGCATACATGCATATAAGAGCTTTATCTTTTGATATCATTCCTTCTGGTATTTCAGCTCCCCAAGGAGAATAATTTTGTCCTTGACCCTTTGCCCTTTTGCTCTTGCCTCTTTTATCTCTTTTACCTCTCCTTACCAGCCAAGGTAAAAGTTGACTCTCTCCCAGGATTAATGAGACTAAACACCCAGTTCAGAGGGGCCACTACACTCAGCAACATCTTGCATGCAGAACCTGTATTTTCATCTTTCTGCTCCAATGCCACCATGGAGGGTATAGAGCCAATGCAAGCATGTCTAACTATGGATTGTCTGACTGAAAAGAATGAACCCTTGAAAAAATGGAAATACAAATCCTAAAATGTATGTGTACATGCATAAGCCTTTTCTATGAATGACTTACATTTTTGGTCTGACTGTAAAGTTATTGAAAAGCTTTTCAGTGGAAGTATACTAGAAAACACTACCTATTCAGTAAAAGAAGGTAAAAAACACACTAATATTTATTAAGGATCATGTTCTAGAATTGATTAAAATTGGCTTATGTTTATATTATTCCATTTAATTTATTTACAGAAATTCCATATATGAATGTATTTGTGGATGAACAAGTAGTTGTTAAAGAAGTTGTGATACTTTCAGAAAACCTAACATTTGTAAGTAGCAAAAATGGAACAGAAACCCAGGAGAAAAAGGGCTCAAAAGTCCAATAGATTTAAATCTCAACATTCACTCCACCATTAATATGTCTAAAACACTAGGCAAGTGTTTACTCTCCTCAAGACTTTTCTTTGTGTTATGCAAATCTCTGTGTAAGGACATACCTGTGTGTGTGAACCCTGGAGCTGTGAATGCCTGATCCCAGATTTGTTGCGAGGATAAATGATCTAATACACATAAAGTATATTGTGTGGACGAAAGGGACCACATGCTAACCTGACAAGCGCAGGGGAGACCTGCATGGCAGTCTTGCAAACTCAGAGACCTAAAGTAACCACAAAGGATGGTCTGAAATTAAACTTTAACTAAAGCAGTTATGGTGGGCATTTACGTCCTAGGCCAGTATCTTCACTGACAAGGTCAGCCTTTACCTTAACTGAGCCTATCTGTCTTTTTGCATCTATGATAATATACCCTTGAAATGTCTGGGTAACTTGTAGCTTCCCTTTTTCTGGAGCCCCTGGGGCACAACCTAATGTGCTGGGCACAGATACCACAAATTCCTTCATTATCATGTTAATTGATCCTGCACCCACCTAAGTATGTGTCCATCATTTTACTTTTTATCCAATCCCAGGGGTTTCCCTGCTTTGCTTTATCTCTCCTCCTTAATCTATCACCAATGAATTTCATGTAATCCACCTAGGTCCCTCCTTTGATTGCAAATGTATAAATACAAATGTAACCCCGCCATTTTCGGGAGCATTATCTCAATTCGTTGAGGTTCTGCTTCCTGGCATATGTCGACAGTTTGGCTCAAATAAACTCACAAAAATTCTTTACAGGTTTCAATGGTTTTTTATGTTAACAATATCAAGATTCCAGGTAGCCATAGCCTGGATGAGGAATAGTCTTGCTTTCATAGCCCAATAATTACTGAGTCTAAAGTCTTTTCTTTTTTCACTCGACTATGCTTCCATTAGAATGAGCAAACCATGGCTATATCTTGAATATCAGTGAACAGTTTCATTCTTAGCTAGCTGCCAAGTCAGCAGAAGAGCATCTTCAAATCATTCATGAGGTATTTACTGCTAAGATGGTCCTTGAGGAGTGACAGCAGTCTAAGGCAGATTGAAAAATGGGGTCCTGTCTGTAGTGTTCCAGAGTAGATTCTCATCCACTGTGGCAGGACATGTGGCCTCTGACTGCACGTGGATCATGTGAGAATTGTTTTCATTGTGGTCCCTGCATGTTGGGAATCATTTTAGGTACCTGGAGTCCTCTGAGCCATTCCATGCACCAGTAGGTGGTCTCTCATCTTGTTTGTTTGGAGCTGACATTGAAAGAGGTCTTGGGGACAGTGCCTTTATTTTTGGACGTTAAGGGCCAACCCCCGAGCTTGGGTTTTTCTGTTCTATTTCTTTAGCTCCTCTCACCCACAAAGCATCAGCTGAGTAACTCAGTGAGGTATTCCACAGAAGAGAAAAGGGGAAAAGATGCCTACTTAATAAACATGACATGGAAATACTGCCTACATGTGGATAAAGTTAAAATATGTGACAAAGTCATCTTGTCTTTTTGTGTAAATTGGAGAAGGTTCATTAGACAGAGTTAAGGGAGATAAAACTATTTCTCTGTCTATAGTGTCTGTCAAGGCGCTGTGCTGTGAATGCTACGGTGACCGCCTAAAGCGCGCTCCTGTGCTTCTCAAGGCAGCAGACGCTTCCAGGGCCAAGGGGAGCTGCACTCCACAGTTCCTCGTAATGAAGTCAGTGTGAGCCCTCTGAATAAAAATGCCTCAAAGGATTCGGAATGGAATGAGAATCAGACTCGCCCAAAATGATAAAAACCATACAGATTAAGTAAAAGGAATTCTACCTCAGAGCGTTGACAAGGATTTTCTCAGCTCCTTGGGGTGCTCAGCCCTGTGTCGGCAGCATTCATGGTAGAATTTCCTTTCTGAAACCTGGCTCTTTAAAAGCTACCATAACTTGAATCGCAGGGTCTTGTGAAAAGGAAAGTTGGCATTTAAAAAAAGTACCCCCAAACTTTCAGAGTTACTTGGGAAGCCCCTTCAAATGAAATGATCTTTGGATCACGGCAAACAATGTTTTGCTTATGAAATAAAATTCATGCATTTCATACGAGCCTAAAATATAATATTTTATTCATTGACTAGCTAGGTATGGTTTAGAAATTAGTTAGAAAGCACTAACACAATTCAAAGCAATTTCTTAAATAACTTAATATCTTCTTTCATTGTAGAACAATCTCTCACGGCTCTTATTGAAGATTTGGCTCTGTTAGGAATGATTCCTTACCCTTACCTACAGATTCTGTGATTCATTTCTGTTATAACATTCTCTGTTTTATGAAAAGATTTTTTTCTCTTTTAAATCCAATCTTACCTGTGATTAGTCCTGCCCTACTTTCCTATGTCACCTTCAAAAAATGATAAAGCCCGAGTTTTTTCCAAAAATAGACATTATTTGAGTCTCCTTGTTCTGTAGCTGTGGTGTCATTAGGGACTTCTGTGGCAGTGCAAATACTAAGAAGAAATATGTCATTCAGTGCTGAGGTCGGCCTGGTCTAGGGAGGAGAGAGCAATGTGGTGGTGAAACACTCTACAAAATAATATCTCTGATTCAACTCACAGAAAGCTCACTGGAATTAAAAGACACCAGTAACATTTTTCCCCCTACTGACCAAAGCTGTATCTATCTGACCTAGATTATCAGACCATGAAAAGTGGACACGAGTCCTCTACAAAGTAAAATCATCAAGTCTTGGGACTAACGTGAAGCATAACAGCTTTCTGTTGCAACTCTTCTGATTCTCCAATCTGTCTTCAGTAGCTTCTCTAGGTGGTTCTCTGGTGTTGTGAGGTACATTCCCTAACACAAAGCCAGCACTCATGAGAATGTGAACTTTTTAAAAAAATATATATTTTATTGATTTTTTACAGAGAGGAAGGAAGAGGGATAAAGAGTCAGAAACATCAATGAGAGAGAAACATCGATCAGCTGCCTCCTGCACACTCCCCACCGGGGACATGCCCGCAACCAAGGTACATGCCCTTGACCGGAATCGAACCTGGGACCCTTCAGTCCGCAGGCCGACGCTCTATCCACTGAGCCAAACCGGTTAGGAGAGAATGTGAACTTATTAAAACCTCACTAAACATTTGTTGAACAAATTAAAGAACCACTCTGAACTACTTTTAACACAACTGCATAGTAATTGTGGCATAAAAAACATGACCTACTTTTTTTTCCCCCTTCTCTCTGCATCCCTCTCTTCTTCTTTCTCCTCCTTTCATACTGTGGCAAGAATAGAAATCACACTGGAAATGAGAATCTAACACTTAGCTCTTTGTACAAAAAAAGGAACTCCTTACCTGTTTTTATTAATGTGTTTAAAGGATGCCAAATTTAATATAATTAAGAGTTTAGTAGGTGACCATTTTGCTTAAATTTTATGTGTCTCAATTTTTCCATCTGTATAATGGAGACAATAATTACATCTACCTGAGATAATTATGTGACAACCCAATGCCACATTGTGTATAAAGTCCTTTACAACAGTATCTGGCACAAAATAGGCACTCAACATTAAAAAACATGATGCCCTATGAAACATCATCTTCTAGATGTATTCATCTTTGATTATCTGGTTATCTATTGCTGAAGAACATATCACCACGTCATTGTCTTTCACTTTTCTGTACCTTGACTAAGTTCAGATATGTAGCTCTCAGTAGGGTTCCTCAGGTGTCTTAGTAGGAGATCCAGAGACATCTGAATACTTGCCTGAGTTGGATGTCTAGGAAGACACACACTGTGGCTGGCAGTTGAAGCTAGCTGATGAATGGGTGCTCCGCTGAGACTGGCAGCTAGAGTGTCTAACCTACATTTAGCTTCTCCATGTGTTTTGAGTTCCTCATAGCACAGTGGCTGGGTTACAAGAGGGAATATCTCAACAGTGAGCATTCCAGAAGACACGGCTAGAAGCAGCAACTCTTATTATGTCCTTGCTTCAGAAGTTATTTGGCACAACTTCTGCCATATCCTATTGATCCAAGCAGTCACAGGGCTTGCCTCCATTCAATGGGGGTGGATAAATAGATTCCATCCCTGGAGTGCAGAGTGGCAAGGTTACATTGCCCAAGAGCATGTGAGAGAGGAGAGATTGTTGCCTCCATCTTTGGATAGTTTCATCAGCCACATTGACTATCACATTTTTTCTTTATATTTAAGATTAAATTAATTTCTTTATTATTTTTCTTTTGAAATACTTAAGATCATGTAGAAAAGTTTAAACCTCAAACTCTTGTTTCCTATGGTAGGCTTTCAAAACTATAAAGATTATTAATCTTCCTTCCTTCCTTCCTTCCTTCCTTCCTTCCTTCCTTCCTTCCTTCCTC
>NW_005353967.1:838892-849900 GCF_000412655.1 Myotis brandtii | reverse complement strand
CCTTCCTTCCTTCCTTCCTTCCTTCCTTCCTTCCTTCCTTCCTTTCTTCCTTCCTCTTTTGTTCTTCCACCTGTCTTGAGCACTGAAAGGTGTAAATGATGCTAAGGAAGAGATAGGCTGTTTGAGAGGAGTTTGCTGGGTATTGTTAAGATTTTATTGGTAGCATTTCATTTTCAGAAAACGAAACCTATGAAAACAAAGTAATACAAAGTGATAAAGCACTGAACCTAGAAATACTCGAATTGATTAACAAGTCATAGTAATACTATTTACATTTTCCATCTTTTTTAAAGCAATATCAATACATTATTTGCTAAATAATTACTAAATCAAGAATCAAAACTATCCATATGTTAGCTATACAATTGAGAAAGATATTTGGAAGTATTTTGTTGTTCTGAGAAAACACACTATGAACCACTGACTCATTATGATGCATTAGACAAACCATGCTATTTTACCACAAATATTAACAACCAAGTATGTGTATGTATTCTGATAAAGATGGATAATGACTAATCAATCCATCTTGGTTAGTCATATCTCTTTTTATTACCATTTTTCTTTTCTACACTTCAACTTGAGACATTTAACATTTCTTGTTTGATAATTGCATGTGCTGTTTCTGATGCCTGGAATATATTTCCTCTTTTTATTAGTTAGCTTCTATTCATCCTGCAAATAACATTTAAGGCTTTATTTCGTCTAGAAAGATTTTTCTGATTCAAAAGGTCAGCTGCTTTTTGCCATGTGCTTCCATAGGTCATGTCTTTCTTCTATCATAACTTTCAATTGCTTGTTTACTTGTCAATCCCATGCTAAATTCCATGAGAATAAAGACAACGTATTTCATCTTTGTATCCTCAGAGCCTTGCTTGGTACAGAATGGGCACTTAAAACATACTGAATAATTGAAAGAAACAACTTAATTATCCTTTTATAATTCTACATTTATTTTAAACACAGTATTTAATTAATTGAAATAAGCAAGGCTGCATCATTAAGTTCACTTGTATGATTTTATTTTTGTCACCACAATGGAGGAAATAATCCTTTCTGTTGTAGTTTTCCTCTTTTTTTATATTCAATACAGACTCTTGTCTAATTCTCCAATTTCTTCCTTGACATTTTCATATGCCAGAGAGCTATCAGTCTTTTCCTTTGCCAATCTTTGTTTGCCAAGTGTGAATGTTCAAAGCCAGACTAATTTCCACATAAAATATACTACATTTTCCAAGTAAAAGATAAAAGAAAAACACTATGTTTGACATGATTTATTTTTGACATATATGCGTAACTTGCTTTAATATGTGAAAATATTTTTCATTAGGTTCCTGAGGGGGGAAATTATGTCTTACTGAGTATATATCTCCATTTTAATAAAACATTACTCTTTCCATTTTTTTGTTTTGTTTGTCACCTACTGTCTTAAAAGAATATATATTCTTAAGTATAAATGTTCCAGAAATGAATTTCATAGTATATAATATTAGTTATTTTTAAAACCTCTAATGTGTTGAAGCTGTTAACCTAATTTTAAGTTCATTCTTAGGTATTATTTTGCAAGATTTTTGTAAGATTTGCATAACATTAACTCATAGTCAAATAGATATTCTAAAATTCAATTATCCTTTATTCAACCTTCCATTATATGGTTGATCTGTATTTTCCTGTGTTAACCTCATATTTTCCAATTTATTTATACAACTATTTTTATTTTACTTTTGTGTTTAATTTTATTATGGCATCTCTGACATTATTCTTTTATTTATGTATTTTTTTACATCTTGAATACTTGTGATTCCTTTCAATTATTCAGTTCTTTGAAGAATTTGAAATTGAAACTCATTAGCCTGCTTGCTTTTGTTTCCTCTTCATACTTTTAGGGAGCAATAATGAAATACAGCTTCTGCTCCTCTAGCACTCCTTTTCCAACAAAGAGCACCACACGCCACTGGGTTGTTTAAGCAGTGATTGCACATCAATTTTTAACTCTTCCCTTTCATTCACTCTTCATATGAAATAAACCTCAAAATACTCTCCATTTTATTCCCTGGATATCTCTTATTCGTTCATCCCCCCCCCCCCCCCCCCCCCCCCCCCCCAGCTATTGTTGCAATGAGCTTTCATCAGTCCTCCTTTACCTTAGTGAGAAAACATCCTAACCATTCCTTCCTATCCATCCCACCTCGGTTCTCTGCATATTAGTTCTCTGCATGAAATCACACAATTATTTCCATCTCTCGTGAGAAGAGTTAAAGTTCATTAATGTGGTCAGGCTCCAGCCCTAGTGAAATTTTTCAAGTCTTCAAACAAATCTATTCTCTTGCCTTCTTGATCTCCTGACCTTTTGCATATAATGGTTCCTTTGGGTGGAATACCCTTTTTCCTAACCCCATTGCCCTACTCACTTCCTTTTTCTTCCCCTAACTCATGCTTAAGGTCTCAACTTCAAGAAGCCATTGAAGCACAGCCTCCACCCTCTTCTCCCAAGTAAAAGATTTAATTCATAGCCATGTATTAAAGTAGAGGAAAGTTCTCTACTTTCCTTCTCCTAATTCTTAGTCCACTGCACTCTAGTGGCCACTTGGCTTGCCTTCCACCTTATAAAAACTCTGAGTTTAGACTGTCTTTTTTCTACCCTGTTCCTGATTCAAAGGACATAATGATAAATTAATTCATAAAAGCTACTTCATGTATAGTTTTGATAGTTTTCTAGTTTCTACCTGAGATCATTTTTCAAAGAGAAATAATTCATGTAGGATGGTAAAAATGATTTTTTTCTATCAATGTTGCGAGCTTTCAAAAATTATTAATTTGAAGTCTATTTTTTTCTATTTCTCACACTTCTTTTAGTATTTCAAACTCCACAATCTAATGATCATCATCTTTCAAATTGTATTTCTTAAAAAAAAATGAGTCAATACTTGATTTTTATGTGTGCTGACAGTGACCTCAAATTGTTACTTTATTATGCACAACTCACTCACAGTACCTTAGATTTATTTAATTGGAAAAGTCTGATTCTGTGATTTCTATTTCTATTAATGTAATGCTGTTGGGCCAAGGGGAGGTATACACAAGTTTCAAAATTCCTTGCCATTTCTATATAATTGGTTTAATTCTTCTAAAGATGCAATACTCCTTTAATTATACTAAAATCTATCTATTATGGACTGAAAATAAGGTAAAAAAGCTGTGTGGCATTTTATTTTACAGATAAAACCTTGTACAAAAAGATTTAGAAAAATAGTGATTGGTGCTTCATCTGTACATAAAATGATTACTAAATCTCTAATCTAATAGAGGAAGTTGAGATTAAATAATTGTCACCTCGAGTTGAAGTTTTTCTTGACTTGAAGCTACCCATTTGAGAAAGCAGAGAAATAAGTTTAAATTACATAGGATTAAATATAATTTATGGTAGCATTTTTTCCAGAGTTTCATTTTATTAGTGAATTTTCACAATCTACAAGAATGTGAAATAGGGTATTTTCCTTTTGCAAACTCACCATACCAGTCTAAAGATGGAAATTCTCTTTAAAAAGCATCTTTCTAAATGCCTAAATCCTTTGGGAAGATGAAATTGAATTCATTGACCCAAAATTGACTTACCAATGCAACTAATAAAAGAAACAAAAAATATTAAGATATTAGGTTTAAATATCTAGCTATCAGGTATCTTCTAAAGAGAGTTTGGCAGAGAACTTCTTGTCTACTCATCTTCTCAAATTACTTCCTTTGTCCAACTAATTCAACACACACTAACTGCCAGCTCTAATCTTTTAGGAATTACCATTTACCAGCCTCTGCTTACCTTACTGATCATATCTACGTAGTGGACACCTATCTGAGTATCAGGAGATCCTCCTTCTTCTGTTCCCCAAGAATCGACAGCCATATTTCTGCTGTTCAGCTTTGCTCACCCGTTCTCATGGTCATTACATGCCTACTTTCTTGAACCTCTGTCTACTCAATACATAGTACTATCATTGAACATAGTAGATGCTTAATTACTTTTGAATGAGGATATAAATGAATGATGAAGTGCCTGACTCAAGCTGAAACTTGAAAATTACAATTGAAAAACATGGTACTGGGATTGATGACTAAATCACATGAATCATAGAGGTCAAGAGGTAAAAACTGACAAGATGTTGATGCTCAATTACCCACATCTGATCAGGTTCCTATTCCACTGAAGTGTGGTTGCATAGCTCTAATTTAGATTTGAGAGGTACCCCAGTATATTTCTGGTAATCTCTTGTACAAGTACTTTTCTTGCAATTGCTAACTCATGCTTCTCAGCCATCACTTTGATCTTCTGAATGTGTTTGTGTGAGTCTGCATGATTAGGAATAGACTGCATGGGTAGGAATGAAGTGCATCCACTGCAACATGTACTTTTTTGTATGCATTTCTTGGCATTGGATATATGTATATCTGTATATGTAGATTTGGGAGGGCTTATGTGTAAAATTACTGTGGGTTGTTAATGTGCATATAGTTATATTTAGAACAAAATGTGATTTTTGTGTAATTTACCACTTATTTTATGCTCTCATTATGAGTCACAGGCCATTGTGTTCATTTTTATTTATCTTTTTCTTATTATGGAGAGATTATACTTATTTTGTGTTTGTGTATTATTTCCATTAATTTAAAGATCAAGCTATTTTTAAAAGGTGGTTTGACTAAACAACAACAGAAAAGTAAGGGAAAAAAAGGTGTTTCTTAGCTACCTATTCAGTGCTTCTTCCTCTTTTTCCTCCTCCATTAACCACATTTGTTCTGGTTCATTGGTAAAACTAGATACGGAATGTGCAAAATCTTTCTATTTAGAAATTCTTCCACTTGGGAGGAGAAAGTATTAATCTCTGAGTCTGAGGTTTCCATTTCCTTTCTATTATATTCCTTCATATTAAAACAGTGTAGCCACTTTGACTAATGCCATTTTGATTAATCTTTCTTTATTATTATAGGCCTTTTTAAAAATAGAATGTTCCCAGTTTGCTGATTATCAGATGGTATTTGGATCTCTAATTTCTGTTTATTTTTCATAAACTTGAAATAATAGAAATAAAAAGATTACTCTAAATTTGTACTTCCTTCTAAAACAAACATAAATATATCTAGTTATGAATATGTAATTGTGAATAAGGATGGAAACATTTTCCTGGTATGAAGGGATGATTTTAGATGTACAAATGAGAAAATCGGGATTTGCTCAAGGTTTCTCTTTCACAAGATGTATCGCATTCCAGGCCTGGTAATTATCTTTGAATGGAGAGAAACTCCAAGGGTCTGGATCCCATACGGCCTGGAATTCTAATCCCAATGTTGCATTTTGCATTTAACTTCATATGAGGAATGGAATGACTACCTGAGAATAGTTTGAAATTTGGTGCTAGAATTTTTCCACTTTTAGTTTCAGGAATAGGGCAAGATATTTGTTTTTCTGAAAACCTCACAATATTCTGTAGATGATTTTCAATAGGGCAGGTAGGAGTCATTCAAAGGGAACTGCCTATGATTTATTGTTGTACTGGGGAGTAAGGTGTTGAAGTTAGGTGGTAGGGAGTTTTAATATTGTCAGCCTTTATCTGAGCCTTTCTAATATTCCCATCTTTAATTGGATTCATTAATTAATAAAGGGACTTTTAAGTATGATGAGATAATACAGAGTCAAATAGTTAAATTAGGCCCCGGGGCAGTCATAAGACACAGTCAAATGCTCCTGAGCTCAGAAAAGTCTCCTTTCACTAACAGCTCCCAAAATTTCATTTCCAACATTGTCAAAGCCATTCATTCCCCCCTAAATCCATAAATTCCAGATTTTCTTTAATAACTAACCTAGAAAAAAAACAATTGTATCCTGTTTCAATTACTTTAAAAATAAGTACTTGCCATTATATTTCTGCTAGTATGTGTACCAAGAGGCCTAGTTAAGAGCTACGTTTACATTGGCATTTGACTGGAGTCATTTCTTGTGGTTGTATCATTTCAGGAAATTTTATGTTTCTTGATTTCAATTGGTTTATCATAGTTGTCTCTTGTTTTGTTTTCTTTTAGGGAATTCCGAGATGGGCCAGGAATTCAGTGTCTTCAAAGTTAACCTGCCAGTCTGCAAGGGGTGAGGATATGTTTCAAATGAGGTAGGGATGACTTAGGTGCTAAATCGTGGTAGCCTGTGATGTAGTTATGATCTGTCATCCTGTGTGATTTCCTGTGCCATCATAAAGCAAAGGCAAAGCTTGCTATATATTAAAAATGACTGCACTTCACTTGGAATATGTAAAAAAATTGCACTTTATACTAAAAATATCCTGCTTGAAGTTTATAAAAGTACTTCCAAGGAAATGATTTCCTTAAAGAAATGGACTTTCGCTGAGACACCAGAGAATAAAGGAAATAAATTGAGAAAAATGCACAAGCTTATTTTTATGGAACTTATTCCAATATGTTTAAATGTGATTTTTAATTACAGAAAATTACCAAAAATACACTCTTCTGTTTATTTAAAAATATTATATAATATTTTGACTCTTTTAACTTATAGCTAGAGTAATACATTCTGTGAAGAGTTCAGAAACATTTAATCTATGACCTGATCTTGACATGCTTAATCAGTTATTTCCTGAATAAGTAAAGTAATAATAAAAACTTAAAAGGCAGGTTAATAGAACCAATACTCTCAAATTAAGTATATTAATATTAATTTACAAAATTGGCATATTTTACAAAATACATTTGAAAAATCCACTACCCCGTTGCTATATTTAATGATGTTGATTTTAGGAAAAGACGACCACATAAATGTTAAGGTACATTGATTAGTATATTTGAAGTATATAATTGCTATATTTGTCCAAATAATTTAGTGATGCTATTATCTTTGCTTGATAAACTACAAAAAATATCGACTTCTACATTGGCATTTACTGAGTGGTGTCTAAAATTTTCTGAGGTGCAAACAGTTTTTCTTTAACTCAACATTCTTTAGTTTCTACTTTTTATAATTTGATAACGAAGTTCTACATAAATCTGGGATTTCAAGATAATCTATTACATTTTAAATAGTTGAAGTTTGACAAGTTATATAAAAGCCATGTGTATTTGTATCTGTTCTGGTCCTGGCAGCATTTCCCATCAGTTCAGTTCCTCCTTTTTACCCCTAAATGAAAATCACCTGGGGATTGCCCAACAGGAGGTGTGGACCATGTCAGCTGCCTGCTGCCCAGGTTTAGCAGAGGAAAGGTACCAGCTGTCAATGGGAGGGCCATGGATGGGAGAAGCTAGATTTTATTTTTCCCATTTGCTCTCTGCTTCAGGCAGCCTCTCCAGCTATTGCTCTATCTCCTCCATGGATCCAACTCCTGCTAGAAAAGTTCACTTTGGCCCCAGTCTCCTGGGAATCCAGGGCTAGTCCTGGGCCCAAATAATATCACCCATTGTCGCTCTGGTTTATAGGTAGAAGTCGGTTCGTACCTTTGCGAAACTCAATGTTGCTTCCTCTCCCCTGTTTGGTCATTCAGCTCTTCCTTCACATGTCTAACCAATGTCTTGCATTACATTTGATTAGTTTCACATACTTAGTGGTTTCAGTTTCCTGGTTGAACCTTGGCCAATATGTTATTTACAGTACATTTTAAAGAATGGTAATGATTAATCCCAAATCATGATTATAAATTAGAAGGTTCTTCTTGGATCAGCACTTGGGAAGTCTGCATAAATTTAGTTTAGATTAGAAAACAATTAGATAATTCATCAAGATTCTTTTCTTTTAAAAAAGATCATTAATTTCTCTGTTACTGTCAGCATTGAAACTGTTTCTATCCTGAGAATGAGTGTGGGTGCTGGTGGTATGAGAGTTTGTGTGTTTATGTGTGTATGCGAAGGCCTGTGCCTCTCGTGTGTATAATCACGTTCAGGAAGCATTTGTTTAGTCGGCTTCAAGGCTATCCCAACTAACATTTGTGAATGTTTGTTTTCTTTATCTCTGCTCTGGTAAATCCATGGAAAACAGATGAAAGGCAAATCTTTCATTATTCCTAAATCCCTGATTATGACACGTTACTCCTACAATGTGTCTCAACAGAGTGAGAGAAGCATCTGTAACTGCGCACAGGTTATGCCATAGTCCCCTCAGTAGCATTTGGTCCATATGGAGCTTAATTCTCTAATCTACCTATAACTAGATGTAAAATTCAGACAGAAAATAGCAATTTATCACAAGCGTCCAGCTGGTTTCTTCCTCTAAGTGGGTATTTCCTAATCTGAAATCCAGCCCATTCACTGCCCACTTACATATTTGAGCTATATAATCAATAATAAATAACAAGAACATTCCCTTGAGAGATTAGCCAAGCATTCCAACTGGGAGGAACAAATGAAGGGCAATGCCATAGAAGTATGTGCTTGAATTTTAATGTACGGAATAAAACATGAAAAAATGGGAGAACTCCTTGCATCCAGCTTATCAATAATGCTATGTAAGATTGAATTAACCCCCCCACCACCACATTACATCCAGAAATACTGGAGAAATATGTTTTTAATGAGTATAATCTTAGAAATGATTTTTGTATATTTTAATGACTTGTTGATCTTTAATATAATTGAAACCGATCAGTTCAAAATACACATTTTGAGCCTTCTTCAAACTGAAGTCTTGATATCTGCCTTATAATTTGAAATTTTTACCTCTGAGAAAGTGTGCTATTATTTCCAAATGCATATCCAACAGTACTGTGCTCTCTGGAATATATGAACCCAAGATAATCAGTTTCTTTTCTGGCTTAATTATGTGTGTGTGTGTAGATATATACACATTCAAGTTTGAGAATGTTTATGTGTGCGTACATCTCCCTCCCTATCTATATCTATATATATCTATATCTATCTATATCTATATCTATATCTATATCTATTTTTTTATCTATATCTATATCTATCTATATCTATATCTATCTATATATCATCTATATCTATATCTATCTATATCTATCTATATATTTATATCTAATCTATTAGTATACCTGTATCTATATCTATATCTATATCTATCTATACCTATATCATCTATCATCTATATCAATATCTATACAAGTATATATGTATGTTTATATATGTGTTTTATTTAGGATGAGGCAAAATAGATTTATAGTTGTTCATATGGAAAATACAATAATTAATAAATAATAGTATTCATGTTTTGCATACTCACAACTGTAAACCTACTTTTTCCAGACCCTATATATTATGTATAAAGACTTAAAACATATACAAAAATATACACATACATACATATGTACACACATATATAAAATTTAGCATAAATTATTTAATGATTGGGTATTATCTTTCTGTCATGTTCCTGTATCCATAATTTATTTTTCTCAATAAATATTTTACTAGGAAAATTAAATAAGCAACTTATTATTACATATATGTTTTCTATGATTTTAGTACTTATAAGAACATATATAATTAAATATAGTAAAGCCCTTTAGCTCTCAAGAGCTTGCAAACTAGGTAGTGACCATAAATATATAAAAAAGCAAGACTGTGACAAAATCATAGTAAGTACTAATGCTATTTCACTAAATTCTTGTGAATTAGTTATTACCAATTTCACTTTTGTCAAAGCAAACTCATGGCTAGTATCGATCTTATCAGAAATTTGAACTCAATATGACAAATTCGGTGTACTGTATAATGCTGGCTTCCATAATAAAAATTGATACAATAAAATTAAATACATTGGAAAGCAGCCTGCAATTAAAAGACAATTAAATACAATAGAAAATAAATGCATCATACCTGGATTGGTTTATTAAATTTTCATAAATGAGGAGAAATTTGATTATGTCTTAATAATTAAGTTAGGCCATGAAGAAAAGTCTTAATGTGTGAAATTTGGAAGTGGGAAGGAACAAGATATACAAGAAGTGAAGATATATTTAACTAGAGTTTATGATCCAAGAGGGTCAGAGTTTGAAGATATTATTGAAATTGTTTATTACAACAAAATTCGGAGGAACTTGAATCCCAGACATGAGGTTTGAATGATACTTTGGTATATAAAATATACTCAAAATAGTATTGGTTGGATTAATTAATTTATCTTGTAGGCAATAGAGAGTGTTGATGGTTTTATTGCAGAAGCAAGGCATATGACAATACTGCTTCATAATGATTATATTGATGGCAATTTTTAGCATGGACAAGACTGTAGGTTGAGGGATTTCTACGTATGAAATGGTAGAAGAAGTTAAATAACAGCTGGATAATGGGCAAATTTAGAAGTCATATCAGGCAGTCAAATGCTCTAAGTCTATGGAAATGGAATAATTTGTTAAATACAATTAAAAAGACATGTATTGAACATCTACTACGTGCCATGTAAACAAAAAGGGACAGAGTTATAGAGCAATGTGAAATAGGTGCAGAGGCATAAGAGAGGGCATGATTAACTATGAGATTAAGAGTTAGGTAACTTATGAAGGACAACTGGATTTAAGAGACTTCACCTTGCATAAGTATTGAACTTGTTCAAAGGATGCATATTGCCTTGTAGGAAACATCTACTTTCTAAAGAATACACAGTTTTCTAGTAATAAAATCATTGCAATAGATGAAAATACTGTAAAGCAATGCTAATTATATATTTAGATATATTATTTCCAGATACTGCAAAAAAGCAGTTTGTTAGCCACTTCTAAATTTTTTGAGGACAATTGGTTTTATTTTTAATTTCTGTAACAGAATATTTAAAAACTATAAAATTCTAATCTGTTTAGGGATATATAGACATATTTATATACATTAATATTTATACATTTTACCTAAACATATAATTTTGCAAAAATTATACAGTGGGGCCTTGACTTATGAGTTTAATTCGTTCCATGACGGAGCTTGTAACTCAAATTACTCGTATGTCAAATCTTAAAGTGAACGAGTGAGACACGTGATGCTGGGCTGATGTTGTGGCGTTCACTGTGAC
>NW_005353967.1:832895-838767 GCF_000412655.1 Myotis brandtii | reverse complement strand
GCTTGTAACCCGAATTTTAGCTCGCAACTCAAAGCAAAATATCAGCCGAGAGACTGCTCGTATCTCGAAAAACTCGTTAGTCGGGACACTCGTAAGTCAAGGCCCCACTGTATTAGTTTTATTTTAATATTCAAATAATATATTAGTATACCTTAAAATTATATGAATTCATAATTTTGAGCTGTGACACTTTGGAATGGTACTTTATTTAAACACTCTATTTAAGCATAAAAATGTAGATGTATTACAGGGTATATAGTATATACAATAACATAACTTATATATTGCATATTATGTCTGTTAATATGTGGTAAAAAGAGATGTGTCATTAGAAGAGTACATATGTGAGCTTATTCTGGATTTAATTCAGTTGAGAATTTAACTTAATGAACATTTAATGAATTCAAGTAGCAAGTTAAACAAAATATGGCTTTCATCCTTTGAATTCATTTTTAATGTCTCTTTGGTTAGGAAGTCCATGACCCTTTATACTATTTGTTTCTAGATTACTAACTTTCTAGAAAAATAAACTTCAATATAAAAAATGTCACCATCATAATAACACTGTAAAACCATAATTCAAATGTAGCAACATGGCATATTTCAGTCAAACATAGTTGCTAAATGATTGAGAACATTTATCCTTTCAGGGAATGGAAGTAGCAAAACTTTTCCTGTGTTGTTCTTGAATACAAATAGAGTGCTTTGTGTGTATGCTCAAGTAACAATGTCCCCTACTTCTCACTCTCAATTTCTGGATATAACACTTTATGAATGTGACATGGTGATTTTCAGATGCTTCTGGTTAGTTATAAGAATTTTTACTTATAAACTCTTCAGCTTGCTGTTGAGAGAACTTAAAATTCCCCTTAAGGTTCTCCATTCTCACTCCATAATCAAGAGCTTTTAACCAAGTCAATGGAAATGTGTGGAAACAATAAAATGTGACCTGGGAAGTTTATTATGCTTTTTGCTGGGAAGTGAAGTTTTCTCACTATTTCATTGTTTAAATTAATAATTAAATAAAACAAAGGTGCTGAAATATTTGAAGGGTTGACAAGGGAGCTACCAAAGTGTGAATATGACAATGGCAATCCTGCCCTCTTAGATGCTGAACCATACTTGATCTTTTAGGGGTGTGGTATATTCCTTTAAATGGTTTTCAGTGACAGTGCTTGAAGATTGGTCATTTTGACCTTAAACAATCTGAAAAAAAGCAATTTGCTATCAATGAATATAACATGAAGATATATATAAGGTGAACATGATTGTTCAATAAATAAACTAAGGCCATTAAAGTAATTCCTTTATTTTTATTTATCAGGATATTTCTGAAAATACAATACAAAGCTATTACAGGAAGTGTTCATATAAAAAATAAGCCGATTTACTTCAAATTTTAGAAAAATCCATTTTTTTAGAGTTCCATCAGAGATTGCATGGGCAGAATAAGGAGTAACACATAAAGAATAAAATTTGAGTAGAAATCAGTAAGGCCAACTGGAGCAAAATAATCTCCCTTCAAAGATGTAATTTCTCCTCTAGGAAAGCTTTTTATTTAGTAAGGCCAACTGGAGCAAAATAATCTCCCTTCAAAGTGTAATTTCTCCTCTAGGAAAGCTTTTTATTTTTGCATCTTTTTAAAAAATATATTTTTATTTATTTCAGAGAGGAAGGAGCGAGAGAGAGAGATAGAAACATTAATAAGGAGAGAGAATAATTGCTTGGCTGCATCCTGCACGCCCCACACTGGCGATCTAGCTCCAACCAGGGCATGTTTCCTGACAGGGAATGGAACTCTGACCTCCTGGTTCACAGGTCCATGTTGGGTGGGGTATTTTTGCATCTTAATGATGCCTTATGTTGAGAGTATCTAAGAAAGTTTAATTTCAATTGCTAAAATAGGATAATACTAGTTTTGAGCTCCAAGACTGCCTAAAACAAATGAGAGGTATGAGTAAGAACATAAACTTTATTTTTTTCATGTATGCTAATGAATTTGATTCATGGACTAGTTCATCATCAAAATTTTAAAAGATAAAATTTGAAAGTTGAATTGTTTTATTCTTCAAACATTTATTACATAAAAGGTTTTCTTATTTATTAAATACTAGAGTCCCAGGGCACAGAATTCGTGCACAGGTAGGGTCCCTAGGCCTGGCTGGCGATCGGGCCAATCTAGGCCTTCCTTCCCCCGGCTGCTGATTGCTGGCTGGGGCATTCCTTCGTTCCGTGCTGCCTCCTGGTAGTCAGCACACATCATAGTGAGTGGTTGAACTCCCAGTCAGTTGAACTCCAGAGGGGACAATTTGCATATTAGCCTTTTATTATATACTAGAGGCCCAGTGCACAAAATCATGCACTCGGGGGTCCCTCAGCCTGGCCTGCTCCCTCATGCAGTCTGGGAGCCCTTGGGGGCCATCCTTAGCACTGTGGTGGAGGCAGAAGAGGCTCCCGCTACCGCTGCTGCACTCGTCAGCTGTGAGCCCAGCTTCTAGCTGAGTGGCGCTCCCCCTGTGGTAGCACACTGACCACCAGGGGCAGCTCCTGCGTTGAGCATCTGCCTTCTGGTTGTCAGTGTGCATCATAGCGACCGGTCGTTCTGCCATTTGGTTGATTTGCATATTAGCCTTTTATTAATAGGAGGATATGGACTACTTAGTAAATGGCAGGCACTGTGCTACTTGCCAGGAAATAAAAATGTTAGGAGATAATGCCAAGACATTGTTTTGAAGGATATAATAAAAGTTCAAAAGCATACTTGATTTATCCTTCTCTTTAATTAGATAAGATAGACTTTCAATCCTAGTTGGCTTTAAAGAATGAAGACAAAGAAAAACACATATTTTACTACAAAGGGCTAAAAAATATTGTTGAGCTAAACCATATGAACTTAGTACCTATCACAAATATGATGTTCCAAGCTCTGACCATTTGTTTTTTCTAAAATTTATTGTGTTATGCTAAATTTGGTATCCTGGTGACAGCATTAAAGGAATGTTCCTGTGCTTCTAAAGTAGGCTGCAGCTGCTTCTCAAACTAACATGCTGGCTTAGGTTCCACATTTTTCTATTTGAACTTGAGACATTATTGGAGTCCCAAATACTGGCTATTAATACCCTCCCCTAAAATATGTGGCAATTCCAAATTTCTGGATGGCTTGCTTATAAATTTTTCCACTCACTTCATTTGATTAGTAAATGCTCCTTGTATGTAATTTAATTTTTCCCCAATACTTCCATATTCTAGCACTACAGCATCTCCATTTCCAAATGTTGGAGATTTAATAGATGGAAGATCCGTATTTTTAAAGTGATTGAGCCTATAAAGAGTAAGACAGGTTGGAAGAGGATGCTGGGAAGTAGATCATTACTCTGAGATCTGAGGGAGCTCAGACATATTTTGTTGATAATTTTCTCAAAGCCTTCATCAATATTTTAAAGGAACACTGGAATTGATTATTGAAAATGTCATTTATATAATTGAAAGCCAGTTATGATATCAATTTAAAAAATCTTTGGTTTAGGAGTAAACCAGTTGGCTACTATAAAATAAATATACAATATTTTATGTACAAAGAAAATGTGAATTTTCCAGGCAATTACAAAAGCCATACCTCGGGGTAAATGAAAACAAGTGAAATTATCTCTGGCAGGTAACTTTGTATGCCTTATAATGTGGTGTCCAAAATTGTTGAAAATAGATTTTTTAAAGTCCTATTTATTCTATAATTAAACATTTCTCTCATATTTGAAAATCTTGTCAAAAATGCCAAGAAAATTACTTGTCATATTTATTCTGGTAATTCAACATGAGATATCATTTAAAAACCATTATAATTTACCAAGTCAAGAGAAATAAGGAGGAAAATATAATATGATCATTATAATAGATGCGGGAAAGGTATTTGATAAAATTCAACACTTTTTCATGAAAAATTCCTTTAGCAAGCTTAGTATAGAAGGATGCTTCCTCAATTTGATAAAGGGGAGCAGTAAAAAACAGTAGCATTCATCATATTTAATGGTTAAATATTGAAGGCTGCTCCTTGGGACAAATGAGATGAGAATGCCACTATTACTACTTCTATTCAACATTTTTCTCGAGATCTTGGCCAGTCCAATGGGGCTGAATAAATACAGGGTGTCCTCAAAAATGTGTACACACTTAACAGCTGATAGCTCAATTGATGTTCATTTTTTTTTAGATTAAACCCATTTGAATAAATAATTATTCAAAGTGTGTATACATTTTTTGAGACACCTTGTATATAGGAAAAGTATTAGAAGATAAGAAAAAATTTGCCATTATTTTAGAAAAGCTAGTAAATTTACTGATAAATTCAGCAATATTTCTGTATATAATAGTAACATAAACAGCAAATTTATGTACAATTACAAGCAAAATTTAGAAAATAAAAATTGTGTAATGATAAATTTTAGGATAGATTTAAAATATATAAAATATCCAGGGATAAATCTAACACAAGATATGCAAACTCTCTACAAACAAAACTATTAGCCATAAAATAAGTTAAAGAAGACTAAACAAATGAAGAGAAGTTTCATATCCATGGATGGATGATCAAATAGTGTAATGATATCAGTGGTACCTCACTGATCTATACATTTAATGACATTCCAATGAAAATTTCATCTTTTTTTGGTGGAAATTGACAAGCTGAATCTAAATTATACATGGAAATACTAAAGTCTAAGAATAGAAATTACAATCTTGGGAATAAAGTTGGGAATTAACATTGTCAATATCTAGACCTATATAGCTCCAATAATTCAGAAATTATTCAGTACATAATGGAGTAAGAGTAGATCAATAAAGCATCATACAGTAACCAATTATAGTCACTTGAATTATGATAAAGTTCCCCTTCAGTTCACAGGGAAAATATGTTATTTTCAATAAATGTTTCCAATTGGATATTTGTATTGAGAAAAGAAAAGTTGTTCTTGATCCCTGCTCAGATTATTAAGAAAAGAACAAAACATGTCTCATTAGAGAGTAGACATAAATGTAAACATAAAACTGAACATTTTCTAAAAGTTAATAAAAGCTAATGTCTTCAGGATTTTGGAGTTGAAAGTATTTCTTAGGTTGGCTACCAAACCCACTTTTTATAAAAGTAAAAGACTTCTAAAGTGGACTTTATTAAAATTGATTCCATTCATTAAAAGTCACAGTAAATCTTTCTTTTGTTAGGTTGTATGAGTTCCCTATAAATGTTGGAGATTAAACCCTGATTGGTGATGTAGTCCCATTTGTTTATTTTCTCTTTAGTTTCCATTGCCTTAGGAGCTGTATCGGTAAAGATATTGCTTTGGCATATGTCTGAGATTTTTCTGCCTGTGGATTCCTCTAATATTTTTATGGTTTCCCATCTTACGTTTAAGTCCTTTATCCATTTTGAGTTTATTTTTGTGTATGGTGTAAGTGGGTGGTCTAGTTTCATTTTTTTGCATGTATCTGTCCCATTTCCCCAACACTATTTATAGAAGAGACTGTCTTGACTCCATTGTATGTTCTTGCCTTCTTTGTTAAATATTAATTGCGCATATTGGTTGGGGTCGATTTCTGGATTCTATATTTTATTCCATTGGTCTATATGTCTGTTCTTGTGCCAGTACCAGGCAGTTTTGAGAACAATGGCTTTGTAATACAGCTTGATATCTGGTATTGATATCCCTCCTACTTTGTCCTTCTTTCTCAGGATTGCTGCAGCTATTCAGTGTCTTTTTTTATCCCAGATGAATTTTTGGAGAGTTCATTCTAGGACTGTGAAATATGCCATTGGTATTTCAATGGGGAGTGCATTGAATCTATAGATTGCTTTGGGTAGTATGAACATTTTAATAAT
>NW_005353967.1:825411-832191 GCF_000412655.1 Myotis brandtii | reverse complement strand
ATGCATATATGCATATAAGCCTAACCAATGGACACAGACAATAGGGGGGTGAGGGCATGAGTGGGCGGAGGGTATGGGGGGGGGATAAAGGACAGAGATCAACCAAAGTACTTGTATGCATGCATATAAGCCTAACCAATGGACACAGACAATAGGGGGGTGGCATGAGTGAAAAACAGAGACAGAGAATCATCGATCAGACCGTGAAATCTCAGAGGGAAGGTAGGGGAGGGTGGGGATAAAGGACAGAGATCAACCAAAGTACTTGTATGCATGCATATAAGCCTAACCAATGGACACAGACAATAGGGGGGTGAGGGCATGAGTGGGCGGAGGGTATGGGGAGGCAATGGGGGGATAAGGACACATATGTAATACCTTAATCAATAAAGGAAAAAAAGTCACAGTAAAGTAAGAAAAGAACAAGCCACAGTGTGGAAGATGTTGCAATACATATATCTGAAAAAGAACTCACATCAGGGCTATGAAAGGATCTTCCTTAAGTTATTAAGAACATTACCGACATCTCAATTTAAAATAATGAGCAAAAGTATTGAAGAGGCACTTCGCAAATTTTAAGTTTTTCAGATGTCCAATATGCATATACAAAGTTGCTCAGCATCATTAGTCATCAGAGAAATTCAAATTGAAATCCAAATGAGGTAATATTAAAAATGAAACAGAATGAATTAACTTAAAAATGAAAGTTAATAGTTAAAAGGGTGAGAATGAAAATTATTGGTGAGGATATTGAGCCACTGGAAATCTTACATTCAGAGTGTGGTTATGTAAAATGAGCCAACCACTTGGGAAGACTGTATGGAAATACCTACTAAAGCTGAACATGCACAAACTCTATGACCTGGAAATTCCATCCCTCACAGGAATGAAAACTTGTGCCCACCAAATGACTTGCTCAGGAATGTGCATAAAAGCAGCCTAAATCTGGGATGACCAAATAAATGGTGGCATATTCCCATAAATCAATGCCATCCAGCAATGTCCATGGAGGCGCTACTGCTACATAGAGCATCATGGACGAATTTTACACAAACACAATGTAGATCAAAAGTAGAGTCATAAATGACTAGGTGCATAACTTATTTATTTCCATACAGATCAAAACCAGGGAGTGCCCAGGCATGGCCTCAGAAGGCAGCCTGCTGGTTACCTTTTTGGTAGTAATGTAATAAGCAGGCAGGGAGTAGGTTTCTGTGATGCTGGAACTGTTCAATTTATTCATCAGAATGATGATTGCATGGGTGTGCTCACTTTCTGATAATTCATCTAGCTATATGTATACTATGCTTACCTATAGTGTATAGAGAAGACTACAATACAAAGTTTATTTTCCTAAACAAGAAACAATATATATGACATTTCTATGAAGAAGATGTCACTGAATGTTTTTATCTAAAATATATGAAAGAAAATATGAAATAAAATACGTATTTCAAATCAGAAAATTGGTATCCCTTGCTACACACTGGCTTTGTGGGGAGTGCTCTGTGAATTACTTGGTAGATAAATAGAATCTGTGTAGTTTGTACAACTAAAAGTAATTTTTAGAAAAGAATTTTGCAGGAACTGGAGAAATTCACAGATGCTGAAATAAAACTATAAATGGGTTAAGCAACCTGCTAATCATCACAGTCAGAAGAATACGAAAAAGGGGACAGAATTATTAGAATCCTACAAGCCTTTTCTCTGCAGTCGGAAACTAAGTTGGCAGGTTCTTTTCTCATTTTAATTGGCATTGTACTATTATTTTTAAGTTCTGATTTTAAAGAAGACAACAGCTACTAGAATCTAGTAACTGGATAATTCTCCCAAATACGAGAGCAATGTTCCATAGATCAACCTGTGGCATTTTGTAGTTAATAAGTGGATGATGTTTTTTGAACTGCTTCTGGTTTTGAACTTCAGAAAAATGGCTCTGTGATCTCACATTGCAGGGAGCACCGCGGAAAGGGTCCTCTCCTAAACACGCCATTGTGTTCAGTGTTTAGCCGCTGTTTTGTGCTGGGCACTTTATGTGGTTTTAATTATTATAGTTTACGATGATGATGTTTTAATTGTTGATGTAGCACCCTAAGCATTTTGGTGGACGCTTCATAATAATTAAAAATATTATTATAGCAGTCCCTGGAAAATAAAGAAGTAAGGCTTCTTGAGGGAACTAATTGCACCAAGAATCAACATATTTCTCCTGGGGCAGTAGGAGGTAAGATTAAAAGGCACCCCGCCCCCAAGCCCAATCCTTGCTGCTCTCCCTGCCTTTGCCAGCAACAAGGTTTACTTCTTTGTTTTTTGTTTTGTTTCTTTGTGTTTTAATTTGATCACTCACAGAGTCAGCCCTGTTCTCCCTGGTCTCAATGGCATCATCTCACCCTCAGAAAAATACAACACATACACAGCGCATGCACATTGTCAGTGGTAACATTTATTTTTGATGGGCATTCTAATTTTATGCAATGTCTGTTATTATTTGTTACTATGAAAAAATTAATTTTTTTAACTTAGAGGAAAGGTTTGCAAAAATTTTAGCATTTCTGTACATTGTGGTTTGTTTATTATCTTTTTTCATTATGTCATACTAGTTCTCTTTGCTATAAAAGTTAACTTAATTAAAATTTTCTTTTCTTGAAAGGTAACAGTTCATTTGTGCTTTTGTTCATCCTTTTTTCTTTTTTTTCTTACAAGAAAATAGTGGTTATCTTGGGGGAGAGCATATTAACTGATTATATTCTTTTAAATGCCTTTCTGTGTTTTCTACTAACATGTAGGCATTATTTAATGATTTCAAAAACTTCATGTAACCATAGAGGTCAAGTAATCCTTCTGTTCCTTCTGTTGTTAAATTAATAACCAAGTATTGAGTATCATCACATGTAGATAAAAACTCTCATTAAGATTGGATTTTATAATGTCTGCAATAAAGACAAGCCTATCTAATATTTATTTATTGACTTTCTTAAAAGAAGTAGAATATGAACTATTTCAACTGATCAATTTTCATAGACTTCTTTAAGATGTGAGTATAAAAGAGAATTTAATTCTCGTTAGAGATTATTTACGATAAATAATAACATCAATCTCAACTCAAGAATCCTGTGAATTAGCAAACAAATATCCTGTTACTAGTCTTTTCACATCTGACAACTAAGAATGGCTTAATTTTATTGATGTTTACTTTGAAAACTAAAAAGGTACCACAAAATGAAATTTTCATCTGAGAACATAAAAATCATCAAAAACTTTTTATAGAAATCATTAGCAATTAATACTTGTGCTGTAATTTTATCCCAACTTTGTTGAAGGATTAAAGGCGAGGGACTGTAGCACCAAGATGTGTTTCACAGAGAATATTTAATGTATGATATTAAAAATTTTCTAGTGATGGAATCATTTGAAAATGTGCTTTTAAAAAAAGAATCACTTGTAAGAAGATACAAAAATTAATCTCCTAAATATAATTCTAGCAGGTAAAAATATACAAAATAGATACATTTCATTGATTTCCTTTTGAAATGAATATAGCCATTAACTATTCACTGGAATGACTGACTAACCTTTATTCTGATAGAGAGGAAAAAACATAATGGTGAGAGGACTGTGGGAGTTTCTAGAAGAAATATTAGAAAACTAATATTTTTCTTTATTTTCTCATTTGAGATAAAAATTTTCCAAACTATGAATCCACTTTTCAGTTGTGGATAGGGAGAAGGGAACATTCTGGAGAACTCACTGAATATCCTACCTTGCCCATTGTTCTATACATTCAGGGTTTTAGTTTAATGACACACATTTTAGCTGCATCTGATATTCTTTTAATGTTACTCCAGGAATTCTTGGGCTGTAGAAATGACCATTCCCTCTCCCCAAGTAGAGTATGTCACTCCCTTTTGTTCTGCTGTGTCCCTTTTAGAGTATCATATATCACATTGTGTAGAGGTTGGTTTATGTTTTTATCTCTCCACCAGATTGTAATGTAAATAAGCCAGGTCTTCCTAGCTGCAGGTCTCTGACAGTGCCTTTCCACAAGTGTGATCAATAAGTGACTTGTACATGATTATGTGGGTGAATAAATGCTTTAGTAAACCATACCTCATTGACTTAGAGATGTGTACAAAACACCTTAATGTTAATTTGGGAAGCTATATTAGAGGACTACCCAAGAACTAAGTATAATCAATAACTTCTGGGTATTTGGAATGCAACTCAGAAAGCAACCCTGTAAAAGCAATAAGAAGTTACTGAGAGCATTTGCACAACACTAATCACAAATTAATGACCCATCATACATTTGGCTTTGAGGGTGTAAAATTAGGAGTAACCAAGCCAAAAGAGGTTTATAATAAATACAGATTCTACAGGGGTCTGCAAAACTGAACAATGGCTTTCAGATATACTAAGACTTCTATATAATATTTAGCATCATAAATATAAGGGAATTCCCAGCATGTGATGGATTGGTGTTGGTCACACATAATGACCATATAGTGATGCAGAGGAACGAGGAACCTTAAGTGAGAAGAGCATCTTGGTAGAAGCAGGATAGCGGCACCTCCTACATCTAAGAGTTTTAATAATTCTGAAGGACTACGACATAGTCTTAACGTAAGAACTTTATTATACACACGTTTTCTACTTGAACTCCAACTAATCATACTTTTGTTCTGGAACTTTGATATGTGACATGGGGAGTTTTTTTTTTCTCTCTATGATATTGAAGATGCAACTTTAATATTTCTCTTTTCTATACTAAGCCAAGTATTTCTTTAAAAATCTCACAGGACAGTTATAGGAGGAACTCATTAGCATAGTCATTAGGAGGAGAGGAGTCAGAAATAATCTAAGTGCTCTTTGGGAATAGAGTTGGAGCATCTCACAGTGGGCCCACGATCAAGGCTGCTGTGCACCAACCCTTAATGGGTGTTTTGGGTACATGGTGGTAACATTGGGCCTGACTGTGTGGGCCATTTGGCCATCTGCCTCTGCCTTACAGTATTGCTCTTTTGGCATAAGCTGCCAGAGCTGCCAAATATTTTCCAAGTTTGTATCTGTTCATGGACAGGACTCTGTCTCCTGCTCCTTTATGTTTTGTCTCTCCACACCCTAATCTCCTGCTCTGGATACCGCTCTCTCTAGTTTCTGCAACTTCAACCCTTTACAGTCTAGTCCTGCAAATGAATATCAGAATTGAATCCAGCCCCTAAATCTCTACTGCATCCTTTAAATTCTCTCACAGTTTTCTTATAGCAAATTATGCAGCGTACATATATAGAAGATGAAAACTGTGGTAAAGGGGAGAAATTATACAGATCAGGCAGATGAAACCCAGAGCACTTACAATTCTTTGCACTCATGTATTTCTTTTCATTCCCATTTTGGATACCTTCCCTACATTTCATTTCACTTTTGTACTTTGGCAAGCATACAAATTCAGCTGCAGACACTTTTCTCTTTGACCTTAACAAGAATGAATCCCAAATTCCTGTACAAATGAAAGCAGAATTTCCAAATATAGAGGTTGTAGTCAGTGTTGTACACACAAAGGTATAATGAAATGAGTACAGTGAGAATAAAAAAGTAGAGAAACAGGAAAGAAGGGTGGGAGAAAAGCTTACAGAATTCATGAAACAAAATTTGAAAGCATATGATAAAGTAATAACTAAGTGATGTTAGCATGCTCTTGATAAGTTAGGTGTCATTTCTTCTGATCTCTGTTATGGCTGCAGAGGTCCAGCTTACTCTAGTCATCGTGGCAAGAAACCCCATCCATCATTAAACCGTCTCACTCTATTATTAAAACCGCATAACGACTTTTCCTCTAGGCAAACAGACTAAAACAAACTGTAACAACTTCGTGCTGTGTCTATACAACACAGAATGAAATGGAAATTTCTCACTCTCCACTTACTTTGATCAATGTGCATAACTGAACGAGGGAGCTGGAACCACATTTTTACTTTGTGGCCTGCAGGAGGCTGCGTGGTTGTCATCTTGATCAAATCAGAACTCGAAATGTCAAAGTGTTTTGGTTGTTTTTATTTGGCCCAGTTATATATTTCAGAAAGATTTCAGCCTTTCTTCAGTTTTTTTTTATTTAAATCACTTTGCCACACAAAATAATATGACACAGGAAAATTGGGTATGTTTGGATGGAAGGAATATAAAGAAATTAACATGATTAAGATGGAGAAGAATTAGAATATTTTGGGAACCTATTTTCTACACATGCAGTGTTTGTTCATTCGGGAAAAAAATGAATGGTATTAGGTAACTTCCAGGCACTTTTGCAGATACATATAGGAACTATAGTTTTTTTTTCTTTCAAGAAGCTTAAAATATAGAGAGAGGGAGGGAGAGGGAGATGAAATAAGTGACTGCTTACAATCTAATGGGAAGAAATAACATAGAAGTAATAAGGCCCTATCAGATGAAATGAGAATAGAGTTGGGATTCAGAATGTTTGCCATTGCAGTTAACAATGATAATGATCATGAATACTCACTATGTTCTAGGCCAGTGATGGCGAACCTATGACACGCGTGTCAGAGGTGACACGCGAACTCATTTTTTTGGTTGATTTTTCTTTGTTAAATGGCATTTAAATATATAAAATAAATATCAAAAATATAAGTCTTTGTTTTACTATGGTTGCAAATATCAAAAAATTTCTATATGTGACACGGCACCAGAGTTAAGTTAGGGTTTTTCAAAATGCTGACACGCCGAGCTCAAAAGGTTCGCCATCACTGACCTAGAGGGTATTAT
>NW_005353967.1:785520-824808 GCF_000412655.1 Myotis brandtii | reverse complement strand
ACATGCCCTTGACCGGAATCGAACCTGGGACCCTTGAGTCTGCAGGCCGACGCTCTATCCACTGAGCCAAACCGGTTCTGGCAGGGATATTTCTTTTTTAGTGTAGACATTCATCACTATAAACTTACCCCTTATTTCTATAGAGTAGACCACTAGGGTATAATTCAGTGATGGCGAACCTATGACACGCGTGTCAGAGGTGACACGCGAACTCATTTTTTTGGTTGATTTTTCTTTGTTAAATGGCATTTAAATATATAAAATAAAATTCAAAAATATAAGTCTTTGTTTTACTATGATTGCAAATATCAAAAAATTTCTATATGTGACACGGCACCAGAGTTAAGTTAGGGTTTTTCAAAATGCTGACACGCTGAGCTCAAAAAGGTTCGCCATCACTGTTCTAGGCCCTGAATAAAGCTCTTTGTAAGCATTAACTCATTTAATCTCTAACAGAATTTTGAGAGAGGAACTGTCAATATTCTCATTTCACATATGGGTAAACAGCTTTAGAGAGACCTTTTCCCTAAAATCCCTAAGAAGAAAATAAATTTGAATCTAGGTCTGTCTCATGCTATAGACCCTTTTTTTTAATGATGTTTACTTTGAATTTATATTAGTTCACACAAACACTCCATCCATGCTTTTGTTCCGGCCCTCCGGTCCAGTTTAAGAACCCATTGTGGCCCTCGAGTCAAAAAGTTTGCCCACCCCTGCCTAGGGGCTGCTCATTCATGTACATAAAGAGTTTGAGGCAAGGAAGATTGTTGCAGCAATGTTTACTAAAAAATAAAAAATAAAGCTTCTAATAAGATAATTATCCACTAATGAGGGAATACTTTTTAAAAATCATAGGCATTTTTAAAGGATGTTGAGAAGAATCAGGCAATCTGGATTCAAAACCCAGCTCAGCTGTTTCCCTGCAGTGCAACCTTGGGGAAGTGGCTAAACTTTCCTGTGACTTGATTTTCTCATCTGTAAAATGGAGATGATAATAAGTGTCTAATTTACTTGTGCAAATTAACGGTGACAATACAAAGAAAATATCAAATGCGCCTTATGTGTAAGTGCTCAATAAATATCAGCTACCATTATGTCACGGACATATTAAGAGTTACATGTACCTGAAATGGACAAGTTCCCAAAGACATATTTCTGAGTATAAGCAAGCAAGTTGCTGGCAGTTGACACAACATGATATTTATAAACTTTACATTTTCATGGTTCAATATCATATATAAGCATATTTGTAAAAGGACATGTTGTAAAGGCTTTTCCCTCTGTCTCTCAAAAAAGTACTTCAAAGCATCAATACGGCTATCATAACCATCTAGGTCTTTCCTAAGTGTGTTTATACCTATCTGTCAGGGAGGAAATGATGAGTTAGAAAAGAGGAAGGAATGTATGTAAAAGTTACACTTTACGTTTTGCTTTGACACAAACACGTACATATATGAATATGGATATGCCTTTCTAAAAATGGAGAAAGGCCAAGTTCTGTTGTTCCATTGAGAACAAAAATACATTCTGGATAGAATTCAAATGTGCTTCTGCCAAATATGGCTTTTTCCTATTTTCACACAAATATTGATGTCTTTTGCTAACAGGATTTTTTTTAGTAATAAAAAAATCATAAATGTATTCCTATTGCTAAAGTTATGTGCCTCTTTGGGAGATATTTAGATTTTCTTAATTCCCTTAGGATTTCTTAGCATTAGTGACTATGATGGACATTTTTGAGTAATGACGCTGCTTCTTTCAATCCCTTCATCTCTGAGGGTATACTTGCTACCATCATTTGTGCTTTACCCCAGTGCTCATTCTGTACCTCCCTTCTTTGGCATTAGAGTCAGGTCATGTTCTGATTGCTCCTGCAGCGGGGCATGGCCAACCTAGTGCCAGTGATTCTCAAGCCATGCCAGTCATTTTGCTCACACCACCAGTGGCTTCTCAGCAGGTTTGTGAAAAGTTCAGATTCTCAGTAAGTGTGGCAAATGAACAACTTCCGGGAATGTCATGAGAAGGTCAGAACACAGAGCTCTGGCATCACCTAAACTTTTGGAGTTTCAAGGGAATGGACACCCATATCTTTTTTTGGCCCCATCACTTTTTTGGTAAGCAATAAAATATTCTCTTTTCAATTACCTTCAACCTATTTTCCAAACTTTTAAAAGTATTTATGTTGACAGAGAATGTTCACAAGCATGTATATATCTATATGTATAAATGAATCTGTATCATATCCACCTATTATCTATCTATCTATCATCATCATCATCATCATCATCATCATCATCATCATCATCTATTCCAGCACTTGTCGTTTGTTGATTTGTTGATGATAGCCATTCTGACAGGTGTGAGATGGTACCTCATTGTTGTTTTGATTTGCATCTCTCGGATGATTAGTGACTTTGAGCATGTTTTCATATGTCTCTTGGCTTTCTGAATGTCCTCTTTTGAAAGGTGTCTATTTAGATCCTTTGCCCATTTTTTGATTGGATTGTTTATCTTCTTTTTGTTAAGTTGTATGAGTTCCCTATAAATTTTGGAGATTAGGCCCTTATCAGATATGACGTTGGCAAATATGTTTTCCCATGCAGTGGGTTTTCTTGTTGTTTTGTTGATGGTTTCTTTTGCTGTGCAGAAGCTTTTTATTTTGATGTAGTCCCATTTGTTCATTTTCTCTTTAGTTTCAAGTGCCCTAGGAGCTGTATCAGTGAAGAAATTGCTTTGGCATATGTCTGAGATTTTGTTGCCTTTGGATTCTTCTAGAATTTTTATGGTTTCCTGTCGTACATTTAAGTCCTTTATCCATTTTGAGTTTATTCTTGTGTATGGTGTAAGTTGGTGGTCTAGTTTTATTTTCTTGCATATATCTGTCCAATTTTCCCAACACCACTTATTGAAGAGACTATCTTGGCTCCATTGAATGTTCTTTCCTCCTTTGTCAAATATTAATTGAGCATATTGGTTTGGGCCGGATAATTTATTTTTAAAGGAGTGTCACTCACTCATTTTTTAAAGGGTACCTTCCATCCAGAAAGTATACAGCATGTCTGCAAAGTTTAGGACATTGCATTAATTAACAGTTATTAACTATTTGAGGTCCTAGGTAACAAAAGGAGAAAATATTATACCTAAATATTTTAATATTTATAATAACATAAGTGTGCACCAATTTTTCAGTTTATAAAGCTCCTTCATATTTATTTTGTATTTTTATCTTTATACAGAAATTTATAAAATTGGTCAATTGCCTTTTTTATTTTATTTTATTAGAGAAAACTTTTCAAAGATAATCAAATGTTTAAAATTACATGTTTTTTCCCAATGACTGTACTATTTCTGATAAATGAAGAACATTTTAGAATTAAATCACTGCTTATAGTGATAAGCTACTTTGAGCAGAAGCCTTTTAGGTTCACATAAATCTGTAAAGAGCACTGTCTTTAGAACAAGAAGGTTTACCTTAATATTTTTTTTAACACTAGCTATGTAATTTGGGAGTTAGTATAACAACATTATCTTTTATTTAAAAGTAGCTTTTAAATCATAGATGTTCTAATCACCTTGGACTATGTTTCAAATAACACTTATTTTTTTCTGATTTTTCTTAGAAAATTTAGAAATTATAGAATAATATAATGTAAGAGCAAATTAGTCAGAATTTTAGAATCCAGAATTTAAAAAATGGTATATTTGGCTTACATATTTCCAGGTTTATATTTTGCTACATTTTTAAAACACAGGTGCTATGCAGTACTCTTTTTACAAGCCTTTTCCCCCCCCAAAAAAATTAAACTATAAGTATTTTTTAGATCTTTGGATGCATATTAAAGTATTACTTTAAAATTGCATGGTGTTTTCTGGTATGCCTGTGTCAGAGTTATTTTATTAACTCCCTATTCTTTTTCATTTAACTTACTACTAATTTTGCATATAAAGTAGGCTTTTAAACTATTTTTGTTCAATGTAAAAAAATGTACTTTATATGTGAATTAACTGCTCATGTTTTCTATGAACTGTCTTTTGGGATATTTCATAGAAATATATTCATGAAATATTGATTTATAAGAACTAATTTTATATTGAAGTTATTAGCACTACATCTGCACTGTATGTTACCAATATTTTTCTTGGTTTGTATTTTATCATTAAATGTAATTTTTCTCTTTTAAATTTATAAGTTTCAAAAAGTATTAAAATACAGTTTTATTTTTCTGATATTTTCTTTTTTTAGTGCTTAGAAATACCTTTCCCATAGTAATATGAGGTTTTTGATACCCTGAGAAAGAAAAAGTTCTCCAGTTTTAGCCCATTTTCCACTCCTCCCATAAGTATACTTCACATTGGAGGTTAAAGGAAGTTAGTTACAGGGAATTTCTGTTAAGTATGGAAATACAGAATGAGAGGGAAGTGACAGCATATGCTAAAATAAGGGGGTGAGAATCTTTTCACAAGTGTGTTCTGAAGAATCCAGTTTTGTGACGTTTTAGACGAAAAAGTCATTTTTATGCTAAAGTAATGTAGGGTTGTGCAAACCTTCATATCAGCTGATAAAGAAAAATATTACTTTCATAGGTTCACACAAGAAGTTCAAGTATTTCATCTCGGCTTGATGTTTAAGCCATTTTCCTGCAAACTGGCAAATTTCTGCCTACAGCAAACTGATGAAAATTCATGGATGTTTTTTCATTCCTCCGGTTAAGGGAGGAATAGTAAAACTTTTGCCTTAGATCAAACTTTTGAATATTTGAGGGGAGGAAAAAAGCACACACATCGCTTCTCAAATGTGAATACCCAAAGTGAAATGTGGTCGTTTCTTACATTTTTAGATGCCTGGAAGTTTTCCACAAACTTCTATAACAGTCACTCTGCAGGCTTCTGCTATAAATGTTTCAAGAACTATCTAGGGAAATATTCTATTGAGAGGGAACACAGGGTTATCTAGCAGATAGAGCATGGAATTTAGAACTGAGACAACCATCTGAGACCTGCACCTGCCTCTTTCATTGCCTTATGGTGCAGCCCTGTATAAATGATTCAGACTCTCTTTGCTTATATTTTTCCCTGTGGCAATAAAGGGAAATGGCTAAGCATTAGCCCCTTCTCAACAATCAGAGGATACTATAAAGGTAAATATGTCATTGTAAAGTGCTATGACCTATGATCCTCCAAAATAGCGCAGAGATGTCAGGCCACAGAGTATGAACATGATAGAATCCAGGTGCAGAGATCTGTATCCCCTGCCCCCTCACTTCTGTATTTGGTCAAGGCTCCCTGTAACACATGGTTAACAATAAGTATTGCCAGTTGCTAATACCTTCAACACTCATCTTTCCTTCAACATCTGGAACATAGTAATCTCCCTCTCAAAAACTCAGTGAAGGGAGACAACTCATAACAGCCAATCAATTTGCATCTATTGATTGTCTTAATATGTAAAATGCATTCCACTGAGTATTAGACCTCTGATGAGAATTTGTTGGGACATGACGATTTATAAAGCATAATCGCTGTTCTCAAAACACTCGTCATCACGATCTAGTTAAAGGTGAATGTCTGAATTACTAAAAATCATATAAAATAGCCAGGTAGCATACAATTGATAGACATAATGATTATAAGGCATTTAGAAGAGGAAAGTATAAAGATTTGGGATGACTCCTTTTCACAGGATTTTAGTTTTTACAAATACAGAAGGAATAATGCAAACACAGAAATATAAAAAAAATACAATGTTATCCTCGGCAGTTGTCATGATAAAGTGATTTGTTAATATCTCTAGCTGTGGTAATTTATTTTACTGTTCTCATTGAATGTAAGCAATTTTGCTCTGTCCTACTGATTATTTCTCTTATATGCCAAGTTTAAGCAATTCTGATGAATGGATAAAATCCAGTTCAGTCAGTCAATATGGGTGTGTCTTACGAAATTAATTCAGAGTGAAGGAAGGACCGTGTGCCATAAACGGGAAGAGAATTCGATGAGGATCACAGTGATCTCACTCTGAATGACAAACAGTCACTTCACATCTCACAGCATCTGTTGGTTCTTTGGTAAAAGAAGAGGGCTGGGCTGGATTTCATAGGCCAGTTCTAAAATTTTCTGGAAGAAAAAACATGCTGCTTAAAAGTTCTGTATTTCCTTGTGCTGTTGAAAAGCTCATCTTGCTTTTGCATTCTGTCAGGATTCATGATCATTTTTTGTCATTAAAATTAATATCTCAATTTTATTGACCACAGATGCTGCAGGTAGAGGAGAAGCAGATGGTAATATGGTGCTCTAAAAAACATGCTCAATTGTAATTCTTAATTTAATTGTCTTTCAACTGGACATTCTAAAACTTTATTAAATTTTTACAGTTAACTCAAGGGTGCTTTGGTCTTGCCCGTAAGTACTAACTGACATGCATAGTCTGGTTCTTGGTTCTAGAATTGTGTGTCACTGAGCAAGACATCTGTGAAACAGAGTGGAGGCAGGGCATCCTTGCTGGGGGTATATTGTCATATAATTTTATTTCAGAGCATATTGGTAAAAGAGTTTCTGTAACTATGATAGTAGATATCATAAAAAAGATTAATAATGTCAAAACAGTCATTTCAAAGGAAAGAGTAATATAGCTTTAAATAAAATAACCCCCGGAACCGCTGCAAACCTCGGAGGGAAAGCTGCCTTCCAACTGATGCCAGACACTCCCGCTTCTCCCGTTTGGGTCCGAGTCCCCAGCGATTCGCCCGTATCTGGAGCTCAGAGTCTGAGACTCCCCCCTGACCGAAAACGACAACCGCGCTCTCAGCCACCAGCCCGCTTTGCGCGCGCACCTCCGCACCTGAGTTTTTTCCACACTGCGCCTCCTCTGAGCCTCGGTGTGCTGTTATTTTTCCTTCTAGTTGAAGAGTCTCTCCTCAGCCAGCCTTCCTGTGGTTCTGGGTGATGTCCGTTCCGTCTTTTAGTTGTATTTTTGAAGTGGTTGTTTGCGGCAGCAGTCTCCGGTGTTTACCTATGCCGCCATCTTGGTCTCCCTCCAAAACAGTCATTTCAAAGGAAAGAGTAATATAGCTTTAAATAAAATATGAAATATGTAATTTGGTTTATGAGAAAAATTGGAAATTTTAAAAGGTGTGTTTTCATGAGTCATATAGACAGCCCATGAAAAAACTGAAGTTTATTTGTGCTGCATTGTATAAATAATGTGAATTATAGTAAGATATTGGGGAGAGGGACATTAGCTTTGTTGAGTATAGAAGAGAAAATGACTTCTCTAAAAATTTTCTGGAATTTAAGAAAATATGGTTTTAAATAGCTAATATTATAAACTGACAATAAGTAATTGTGTCAAACCCAGCTATTTTAACATATTTTGGACTATGTTCACTTATTTACATGAGGGAGTTTATTGAAATAAAGTACTAACAGTGATCTAGATCAGCATTGTTCAGTAAAAATACAATGCAAGTCACATGCACATTTTTATTCTATATTAGCTTTTATCACCACGATGAATTTTTTTAATTTTTCTAATGTACAAATAGAATAAAACAATCCACTTTCTATGGTTTCTAAACACTTAACCACTGATGATTTCTGGGAGATCCTGTTGTCCTTCAGAGTACAGATGCATGATCTTCTGTAAAAGCTCAATTCACCCTTCTTCTGCCACAGAATTAATTCATCTTTTCAGAAGTCTTGTCTGATGTTTTCTTGGCCTCTCCGTGTTGCTGCTTCATTTGAAAGACTTCATCTTCTAATTGCACAATAGTCCTTCCAAGCTCATGATTCTTACTGACCAAGGATACCCAATTTGACTCCCATTTCTCTTCATTTCCATCCAACTGTGAGTTGTATGTTATTTCACTGCCAGTTTAAATCTTGAATACGTCTCCTTAAGTTCTGGAGCTCTTTCTGTGCGTGTCCTATCATATGAACACGATTTTCATTATACACTTTGCAGGCATTGCATCCACGCTGTGACATTAGTTCCAGTTTCTCAATCCGAGCCGGTTGATGCTCTAACTGGGCCATAGAATTGTTCACACATTCTTGCCATGCACCAATGTCAATTTTGTGACCCGAGGAAGGGTCTGAAATTCATATCATTTCATACTGAGCAATTCACTTGGATGTCAAGCAGCCAGTCTTTCAAATTCAATTCTAATATGTTGTTTTCCAAAGCAGAATAATCCTGGGCTGTTCGGTTGCTCAAGTAATTTTTAGTGGGTCGGTATCTGTGCATTTCCTCCTCCGCCTGCACAGCAGCTGCACACCAGGCACTTTATAACCTTGGTCAAAACAGGCAGCACACCCACGTCCTCTGCAGTCACCAACCTTGGCTCCATTCTGAACTTCACCTGACTTTTCTGAATCTGCACTGGCTCAGGCCCTGTCATTTACACCTGCCTGTGCAATTTAAATTTTGTAGTTTTCACACTAACGTAGAAAAGACACAGGTAAATTTTATTTTTGTGATTTTATTTAACACAATATAGGTATGGTATTATTATTTCAACATGAAATTTGAGACTGTAATTTCTTTTTTATGAAGCCTTCAAAATTCAGCGTGTAGTTTACTTAACAGAACAATTCAGTTTGGACAAGCTACGTTTCAAGTGTATGATAGCCACCTGTGGCTAGTGACTACAGTATTGGCAGCCTGGGTGTGGATGGTAGGATACAATAGTAAATAACACAGGCATGGCCACTAACTTCAGAGACTTTATAGTCTATTATGGAAGACAGACTTGGACAGTCGCAACATGAAATTTGAGACTGTAATTTCTTTTTTATGAAAAAAGTCTCTAACTTCAGAGACTTTATGGTCTATTTTGGAAGACAGACTTGGACAGTCAATCAAATTGTAAAATTTTACACTTCTTGCAGTTGTGACACAGCATGTCATAAAATTAATATTGTTGAAGACATGTCTCCATTTAATGTATTTCCATTTTACTTATGTTCTCTCTATGGGTGAGATTCTTCTTGGCATTTTCTTTAGAAAATGAATTATAAATTAGCATTATTTTGTAGTCTATTAATAGACTTTTATATTCATGCTTCCAATTTTTTTCCTATATCAATATTACATTGTAAATTTGAAGATAGAGTCATGAGGCAGAAGCATGATAATCCCTCACTGTAATTATATATTGTTAAAAAAAAATAAAGTAGCTAGGTACAACATTTTTAAAAAGTCAGAGAAAACTTTATCTATGATGAGAGAAAATTCAATATTTTCCCATGCACTTTCTATAGCTTTACAATTTCTTTAATTTCTGCTGACATGTGTTTTCAAAGGCTTTCTGCTAAGGGTTATAGACCTCTGGGTTTATTATAAAAGTAGTGTATTTCTTATGAAATCTTGCATTTATACCTTAATTTAAACATAAAGCTGGTGTGAAGAGAGTACTTAGGCATTCAAATGGTAAGAGTATAGAACAATTAAAAATGCAAAGAGGCCCTGATCGGTTTGGCTCAGTGAATAGAGCGTAGTCCTGAGGACTGAAGGGTCCCGGGTTTGATTCCAGTCAAGGGCATGTACCTTGGTTACTGGCACATCCCCAGTAGGGGGTGTGCAGGAGGCAGCTAATTGATGTTTCTCTCTCATTGATGTTTCTGACTCTCTATCCCTCTCCCTTCCTCTCTGTAAAAAATCAATAAAATATATTTTAAAAAATGTGAAGAGAATAGTTTATACATGACATGAACTCAGTGTTGTTTAAAGATTTACCTTAACTGATTCCATGTAGTCCAGGCTGAATTGTGAATGGAGCTGAAGATAGTTATCTATTTTCTGAGTTTTGAAGAATGCCAAAAAGCACAGATGAACCAGAAGTTTAATTTTCACTCATCTAGCTGAAAATATATATTTTCTCATGTTGCTTCCTAACTAGAATTGCTATGGACATATAGACAGAGAAGATTATAGGGACTAGAAGAGCCAGCTCCATGAGAACTTCCCTTAGCTGCAACTTAATGACTGGATTTTTTCAGGAAGAAGTAGGCAGGTCTTTCTCACTTGGAAAGGGAACATAAATAAAGTAAGAGAGTTGAAATTGACAAGAGTTGTTGGGAGAATAAAGCAGATGGCTTCAGTTTGAGAAATCACAGTGGAAGTTAGAAAAAAAAAAGGATGAGCAATCTAAGGCTAATTAATGGAGACTTAGAATCTTAAACTTGATCCAGTGAGTGATATGGCACCAATGTAGTTTTAAATCAGGGAAGTGGAATAATGAAAATGGCATTTTGGAAGATTCATCTCGCAGAAGTGACAGGAATGATGTAAAGCGGCTGAAGGGAAATATCAAGGAGGTTGGGTTGAGTGACCAGATCCAATAATAGATTTGAAGCTTTAAAACAAGCCTTTTTAAAAACGGGAGACTCATGCTTTTTTGACAGCATAGGAGATGAACTGGTAAAAAGGGCAAGTAAGAGAAGACTGAGGAAAAAATAGAATAAATGTAGGATTAAATTTATTCAGAAAGTAGGCTCTAACAGGATTCAGGGCACTGGTTGTGGAGTGGGATGGACATAAAAAGAAGGAAAGACAATTCTTCCGCTGATAGTGCAGTATAAGGCCGTCATATTTTAAATGATAGAGGGGAGTACTTTCAAGTTTCTCTGTCCAGCATAAAACATAGTAGGGTTATATCTTATATTATTCTAAGACCTCATTCTTCAGAGCTAAAGTAAATTGAAAGTTGGTTGAAAAATTACTAACTGAACTATGGTGATTCTTCCATCTCCTTTCTAAAAGCATACATATTTTAGTTTGAATTATTTAGGAAGTTATATAACAAAACTGGGTTTATGTTTGACTTATTTTGACATATGGCTTACATTTTGAAAACTCTGCCTTAGGATGGTATTGGATAAAATTATAATGATAAAATTGGGCATAGTAGAAGCAAACTCACAAAATTCAAAGCAGTAATAGACTTTATAAATAATGTGATTACTTGTAGAGAAAAACAATAAATATTTATTGACTATCTCTCAGGTACTAAGCCTTTCGAGGGTGTTGGGTATAAATATGTGAACCAAAAAAGAAAGAAAGAAAGAAAAACTGTCTGCTCTAGAGTCATTAAACAAATAAAAAATATGTATATATTTATACATTTTGAAAAGTACTTGTTATGAATTGAATTGAATTGTATCTTCCCAAAATTCATATGTTCCAATCCTAACCCCAGTACCTCATAATGTGATCTTATTTGGAAATAGGTTTGTTGAAGATGCAATTAGCTAATTTAAGATGAGGGTAAAATGGAGTACGGGGAAGCCCTGAATATAACTGCTATCCTTATAAAAGGGAAAATTTGGATATAAACATGAACACAGTGAGAACACCATGTGAAGATGAAGGCAGACATCAGTGTGATGTTTCGATAAGTCAGAAATACCAACAATTGCTAGCAAACCACCAGAAGTTAGAAGAAAGGCATGGAACAGATTCTTCCTCTCAGATCTCAGATCTCCAAAGAAACCAGCTTGGCTGACACCTTGATCTCAAACTTCTAGCCTTCAGTACTGTGGGGCAATACATTTCTGTTGTGTAAGTCACCCAGTTTGTGGTATTTTGTTATGGCTGCCATAGCAAAATAATAGAGTTCTGTACAGGAGGCTCACTGAGAGCACATAAGGGGATGGAGTTTAGTTTAAAAGTCAGAAATACCAACAATTGCTAGCAAACCACCAGAAGTTAGAAGAAAGGCATGGAACAGATTCTTCCTCTCAGATCTCAGATCTCCAAAGAAACCAGCTTGGCTGACACCTTGATCTCAAACTTCTAGCCTTCAGTACTGTGGGGCAATACATTTCTGTTGTGTAAGTCACCCAGTTTGTGGTATTTTGTTATGGCTGTCATAGCAAAATAATAGAGTTCTGTACAGGAGGCTCAGTGGTGACACTGAGAGCACATAAGGGGATGGAGTTTAGTTTAAATTGGATGGAATATGGAGACCTCTTTGAGGAATTTACATTTAGTCTGATACCTGAAGAATGAGAATGAGCCAGCCAGCCATGTGAAGTGTTGGAGGAAGAGTGATCTGGGGAGAAGAAAGAGTATGTTCAAAGGCCCTGAAAGAACTTGGCAAAAGTAAGGAACTGAAAAAAGTCCTGTGTGTCAGGAGCACAGCCAATGATGGCCTTAGATGGAACTAGATAGATCTTGTCCAGGAATTTAAATTTTATTCTAAGAGCAATGAGGAGACATTAATGGGCAAAGTCCTGTGTGTCAGGAGCACAGCCAATGATGGCCTAAGATTGAACTAGATAGAATTTAAATTTTATTCTAAGAGCAACGAGGAGGCATTAATGGGTTTAAATCAAGTAGTGATATGCTCCAATTTACAATTTAAAATAAATTTCTAACTACTATGCAGAGAATAGTATAGAGAGGAAAGTGGAAAACATAATTAGAAAATAACAGTATTAGTTCAGGTATTCAGGCTTGGAATAAGCAAGCTTGTGGTAGCAGAATATATATAACTAGAGGCCCAGTACATGAAAATTCATGTACTCGGGGGGTGGAGGGGGAGGATCCCTCAGCCCTGCCTGCACACTCTCACAGACCTGGAGCACTCAGGGGATGTCCGACTGACAGCTTAGGTCCACTCCTCACAGAGAGCGGGCCTAAGCCGCAGTCTGGCCTCCCTCTGTGGGAGGTGACCTGCAGGCCAATCCAGGGATGGCGCAAGCTGGCAAGTAGCATGCCTCACCCCCCGAATGTCCCTCTGCCACCGTTGGTCGTCGCCACCCCCCACCTCGATCACCATCCCCTCCCTCTGCCCACTGGCACCCACCTTGGCTGGCCTGGCACTGCCCGCATGCTGGCCCTGCCCCTCCAACTGGTCGTTCCACTGTTCGGTTGAATTTCATAGTAGGCTTTTATTATATAGACGGGCCTAAGCCGCAGTCTGGCCTTCCTCTGTGGGAGGTGACCTGCAGGCCGATCCAGGGATGGCGCAAGCTGGCAAGTAGCATGCCTCACCCCCCGAATGTCCCTCTGCCACCGTTGGTCGTCGCCACCCCCCACCTCGATCACCATCCCCTCCCTCTGCCCACTGGCACCCACCTTGGCTGGCCTGGCACTGCCCGCATGCTGGCCCTGCCCCTCCAACTGGTCGTTCCACTGTTCGGTTGAATTTCATAGTAGGCTTTTATTATATAGAATTTTTAGAAAATGTTTCATATTGGGAGTTAGAGAAATGCATCATTAAGAATTGCTCTCAGGTTTTTGTCTTGAGCTATTGGGTGTTTCTTATTGAGATACTAAAGGCCCGGTGCATGAAATTCGTGCGGGGCGGGGGGGCGTCCCTCAGCCCTGCCTGCAATCTCTCCAATCCGGGCCCCCTTGGGGGATGTCTGACCACAGAGATTGGGCCTAAAGCAGCAGTTGGACATCCCTCTTGCAATCGAGGACCTCTGGCTCCTAACCACTCGCCTGCCTGCCTGCCTGATTGCTCCTAACCACTCTGCCCGCCTGACTGATCACCCCTAACTGCCTTTGCCTGCCTGCCTGATCACCCCTAAATGCTCCCCTCCTGGCCTGATCACCCCTAAATATGCCCCCGCTGGCCTGATCACCCCTAACCACCTCTGCCTGCCTGCCTGATCTCGCCCCTAACTACTCACCCGCTGGCCTGATCTTGCCCCTAACCACTTGCTCCCCCATGCAGGCCTGATCTCGCCCCTAACTGCTTGCTCCCCTGCCGGCCTGATTGCCCCTAACCACCTCTGCCTCAGCTCCCACCACTGTGGCTTTGTCCTGAAGGAAATTGGACGTCTGGAAGATGTCCGGTCGATCTGGTCTAATTAGCATATTACCCTTTTATTAGTATAGATTATTTGTTGAGGTGGAAAAGGATGGGGGAAGACAGATGGGGTAGAATAGAACAAGAGTTCAATTCTGGATTTGCTAAGCCTGATATGTCTGTGAGATAGCAAACTAGAGATGTTGAATGGGAAGTTTTTTGGGCCAAAGAAAGTCTGAGGAGGATGCAGAGAGATGAAAGTCGAATAAGTTGTGCTGTGCCATATTGAGCACTAATAGCACAGCTGAAGTCTCCTGATTCCCAGGCCTATGTCCTTGCAACCTCATGCAAATGCCTAGTCAATGACATTATAGTGTCATTCAATTAGATATGAGGAGGGTACTTTCATGGGTCATATTGAGAATAAATGTATGAGCACCACTGTAGCAAAAAAAGACATAGATGGCTGATCATTAGTGACACAGTATCAAGAGCACAGAAATAAGATACATGAGGCTGGAAATTCACTTTTAGCCTTCCCACTTATTATTTTAATTGTACCTCAGAAAAATGAATTCATAGTGTCAGAAGACCTCTAAGATACCTATTAGTTTAAAAATTTGACAACTTCCCAGAAATTGCACATCTGGGTACATAGCTTGATAATATCTTATACAGGTGTACAAGGAGATATGTACAAGGATCTTCACTAAAAACATTGTTTGAAACAGCAAATTTAAAGGAACTTAAGCATACAACCAAAATAAAGAAGTAAAATATACTATATTTATATGACAGGATGCTATTTAGCTTTTTTTTAAAAATGAACTAGATCTATGTGCATATATAAAGATCACAAACATAGAATGTTGAAATCCAAAAATGTAGGTCTTAACACTGGAAATAGTTTTGTGGAAGCACATGTATGTAAAAATACTAAAAGTAGGTAGGAAGGCTACAGTTCTGGTTAATTATTGGAATGGGGAAGGAAACAAGGCTAGTGATGAGCTATATAGGAAGCTTCAAGCTGATGTTCTCTATAAAATTATATTTGAACTATGTATAACAGGGTTAAAAGGAGTTTATTATTTTAATATTTTTATTAAATTAACTGTATGACTCCATAAGCAGGTTAAAATCAATTATTTTCATTTTTAACATAGAGAATAAAGTTTTGTTTCAATAAATTGTATATTTTAATATCACATTATTTTTTAATCTTAAAGAAATAATTGTACACCTTATACAATATTCTTTTCCTTTATCCTTTTTAAATTTACACTTAAATTTACTTAAACTATGAAGTGAGTGCCTTGGTTGTGTTAGGCACTTTCCCATTCATAGCTACTTCAGGCAAATAATTCCTAAAGAAGGCACTCTAAGTCCTATTTTACAAACAACTAGTTTGATATTATGAAGTGAGTGCCTTGGTTGTGTTAGGCACTTTCCCATCCATAGCTACTTCAGGCAAATAACTTCCTAAAGAAGGCACTGTAAGTCCTATTTTACAAACAACTAGTTTGATATTCCCAGAAGTTAAAACACCCAAAGTAACATAGCTGGTAAATAGAAGAGATAAAGGTTGAAACACCATTGTTTTACTCTGTCCTGTTCTTTCTATTACACAGTGACTGTATATTTTCAGGCTGGAAATACTCCGTATTTTACTGTCATGATTCCTTACAGTTGGTGTTCCATTAAGTTCACATATAGTTTAAATATACTGAACAAAGCAGTCACATGTTTTGCATTTAAATTCTGTAAAAACTCTGGAAATACACATCAGTAAATGAAGGAAAATAAGTAACATTAGGAATTCCATCTTGTTAATGGAATTATTCTTGTTAATCAGAGAAAAGCTATTTTCCATGTTATGCTCTGATTCTTTTTTTCCTGGGTATCTTTATAGCTATTACAATCCTGTTTGTCTTTTTGTAGACTTAATAGTGTGTTGTTATTTTTTATGTTAAAATGGACAAAGATTTTGCTGTATTTAGAACAGCAACAGAAGTGTTTCACTATTACGGAGTGTACCACTTCACTGGTTCAATTTCTAAAAGAGAAAAAAGTATATAAGATAACTTCAAGAAAAAAACCTACAACAGATATATTTGACAGGAAGTTCACACATGTTTCTTTACAGTCATCTAAGTGTTTGTTTCTTTCTTGTCTCCTCAGCCAATTGTCCCTGTTCCTCATCTTACAGTTTTTGTTATACTTGAGTGATGAGCTCAAAGCATGAAAAGCTGTTGTTTTCTATCTTTATTAATGTTTTCCAACTCATTTCCCTGTTTGCCTGCTGACAACCTGCCAAAATCACCCTCTGGTGAATTGTAGAAAGATTGGGGTGGCAGTCAGGGGACCCACAATGTGTTGCAGATAATTAGTAGATCAGATCTTTGTCACAGCAGATATTTGGCTACCCACACATCTCTATTTTTAAGCCTCTTGTGTCACACAATGTGTATTCACTGTCTGTTTTAGTGTGAAGAGCACATCTCTGAGTTGTATATAATAGAGCTGAGTTGAATGAGAAATTCCATTACTCTTTTGTTGTTTTGTACTGTCACTGGTTAACACATGAGATATACATATTTGGAGAATAATTGAAGCCACCATGGGCTTTTCAGCAGCTTTAGAAAGGGGAGTTACCTATGTTGCTACTCACTGAAATAATTCAACCACGGAGTCTTTGTTTTCCAGTAAAGGCAGAAAACAAACATCTCTTTAGATGACCACATTTGTTGTCATACTAATTAGTTCAGATAAATTTGATTGGCAAGAATACGGGATCAGCAGATTAGTTCTTGAATTGCACAAATAGAAAAGCATTTCCATTGTAAGATAAGAAGTGATAAATTGAGGTAAAAAGAACTGATGATGAAGATGCCAGGGTTATCAGTGTACTTTCACTAGAATTGATCACATAATTATTATCTGGTAATGAATTATTATCTGGTGACATGTTCCCTTTAAAGTACTGATGTTGCAGCCTCTATGTGTACATGTAGGGTGTGTGTGTGTGTGTGTGTGTGTGTGTGTGTGTGTGGGTTTGTGTGTGTGTGTTATATTCAACAGACACACTGAAAACTTGCCCCCTTTCATTCTTCCTTTACTTCATGTGCCAAAGTATCAAAGCAAATTCATCAGTTTATAGTGTCAATGTCCTCAAGGTATGACAATTACATAATCTATCTATATATATAAAAGGCTAATATACAAAGTGTCCCCTCGGGAGTTCAGCCAGGAAACTGGGAGTTTGATCACTTGCTATGATTGTGCTGACTACCAGGAGGAAGCACAGAATGAAGGAAGGCCCTGGCTGGCAGGCAGCAGCCCGGGTGGAAGGCCCCATCTGGCCCTGATTGCCGACCAGGCCTAGGGACCCTACCCATGCATGAATTTCGTGCACCAGGCCTCTAGTATCATAATAATAAAAGCCAAAAGGTGTCACAACCAAAACGACCAAATGGCTGGTCACCATGAGGTGGCATTCACCACTTCAACCCGGGTCTGGTGGGTGGTGGCAATGGCTGGAGAAAAGCAGCCCAGGTCCCGGGTGCCTGTCAGTGGCGGCCACAGCAAAGCAACCCCGGTTGCGGGTGCCTGATGGTGGCCAGAGCAAAGCAGCCAGGGTCCTGGGTGCCTTATAGCTACCGGAGTGAAGTAGCCCGGGTCCTGGGTGCCAGAGGGAAGCCAGTGCTGGCAGCTGGGGAAAGAAAGGCCTATTCTTGCATGAATCTTCATGCATTGGGTGTCTGGTCCTATATAATAAAAGGGTAATAGGCAAACTGACCCTAACAGCAGAACTGGAAATGACTGGTCACTATGACACACACTGACCACCAGGGAGCAGACGCCCAACGCAGGAGCTGCCCCCTGGGGTCAGTGCGCTCCCACAAGGGGAGCTCTGCTCAGCCACAAGCCAGGCTGATGGCTGCCAGTACAGCAGTGGTGGTGGGAGCCTGTCCTGCCTCCTCAGCAGCGCTAAGGATGTCTGACTGCAGCTTAGGCCTGCTCCCCACTGGCAAGTGGACATCCCCCGAGGGCTGCTGGGCTGCCAGAGGGATGTCTGACTACCAGCTTGGGCCCGATCCCCCAGGAAGCAGGCCTAAGCCAGCAGGTGGACACCCTCCAAGGGGTCCCAGACTGCAAGAGGGCATAGGCCGGGCTGAGGGACCCCCCCCACCCCAAGTGCACAAATTTTTGTGCACTGGACCTCTAGTATATTTATAAAAGGCTAATATGCTAAGTGTACCTCTGACCTCCTGACTGGTCACTATGACATGCACTGACTACCAGGGGGCAGACACTCAATGCAGGAGCTGCTGTGACCCGCATTGGCCATTTACAAAGAAATGGCACTGCAGACCTAGTGTCGACAAAGCAACACTCAGCTTCCCCAAGTGGAAAACAGGCCCCGCCACCACCCCAGAGCGACATCCCACCAAATAGCAGCCAATGCTGCTGAGACCACCATGGCACAAAATGCAGCCTACAGTCCAGCCCAGCCCAGCCTGGAAATGGGTCTCTGTGGGCGCTGGGTAATGACATCGTGTAGCAATGCCTGGCTTTCTCTCCCTAGCAATGAGCCTCCTTGCAGTTTCTTCAGCCCAGAAACAGGACTTGCTTTATAGCCAGGTGCAAACATTTTACACTTTAACCAGATGTTTGTGAAGTGTTTTCACGTGTCTCATCTCATTTGATCCTCACAGAAGTCCTGGAGTAGGTAGATAGGAGACTTGGTAGTATCCTATTTTCTTCTCATTAGCCAGAAAACAAAGATTTAGAAAGTTTAGAAACTTGACCCAACTGTAAAGAAGTAAGAAATGGTGGACCTTGAAAATGACTTCAGGTTTTCTCACTGCACAGAATATAGTCAAACACTGCTGTGTGATCTATCTGCTTCATCTGCTTCCTGTTGATATTTACTGCTGTGTTGCTGACAATTACCTGAAAGAGAAGTTGGGATGCTTCACTGGGCTGGAAAAAGTTTAGCTAAATCAGAAAGCAGATCTAATTAAGCAAGTATATATATATATATATAAAGTTCTCGCTGGTACCAATCACACACATGTGTTTTCATCTGTGAATTTGGTTGACACTTCTATTATAGAGAAAGTATGAGTAGTGATATTAAAATATTTATTCTAATTAATTTCCTTTCAATGTGCATGAATTTGTGCACTGGGCCTCTAGTCACAATATAATGGACTTGTTACCATCCTATATAATAAAAGCATAATATGCAAATCGACCAAATGACAGAACAACCAGTGGGTGGGGGGTGGGGCCAGTGAGCTGGCGGCGCCAGCCTGGCCATTTCGCATGCCAGCAGGCAGAGGGAGGGGATGGTGATGGGGGGGAGGCGGCAATGACCAGCAGCAGTGGAGGGATGATGGGGGAGGGGGCAGGGCCACTCTGGCCACCCGGTCACCTCCTGCACAGGGAGGCCAGTGGCAGGGTGATGGGGCGGTGTCGTCCCCTGATGAGCTGGCCTGGTTGCCTCACACAGAGGGAGGCCAGACTGCAGCTTAGGCCTGCTCTCCCCTCCCCGGTGGAGGTGGGGGAGAGATGGCCTAAGCTAAGAGTAGGACATCCCCTGAGGGCTCCCAGACTGTGAGAGGGCACAGGCGGGCTGAGGGACCACCCCCCCCCCACCCAAGTGCACGAATTTTCATGCACCAGGCCTCTAGTAGCATTATAACCAGAAATGACTTATTCTTAAATGAGTAATAATACCAAAGCCAGTTTTAAAGTCTGAAAAAAAAGCAGGAAAGATCTGGTTCCTCCTCTAATTAAGATGGTTAACTTGGAGAAGTTATGCAAACTCTAAAAGTTGTGGATTCTTTATAAGTTAAACGATGTGCACAAAAATCTTGTTTCCTGGTAAGATTCTTATCATGAATAATTCAATTGATACAGGTAAAACTCCTTTGAAATTCTTAGATGTTCTACAGGTATAAGGCATTATTGGTAATAATCTAACTAGTAACCCTGGCTTCTTTCCTAAGTTAGCATTCATTCATTTTTCAAAAGTCAACAGATTCCCACTATATTTCAAGTATGTAGTCTTCTAAGTACAGCCAAATCTCATTTCTTGAATGTCTCCCATCTCTAACAATTCAGTTCTGGACCAAGTTGTTCACAGAAAAATTGTCTCAGTTGTTGACCAAAATTTCAGTTTCCGACCTCACAACCTTTCATGCTGATACCTCAGCGTGACAAAAAGCATCTCTCAGGGAACAAAGGAGAGAATGCTTTTGTTGCTGATGAAATCCAAGATTAGCACATTTTAAAACATAAAGAGTGCTAATGTTGCTAAGGGTGTGAAAGTGCTCAAAACACAAGAATCACAGGTAATTAAATAGGTAGAAAAACTGTTGTTGATTGGATAAAGAAAAAGCACTTAGCTGGTGATAGCATTTTGGAGGCAGTGATATATGCAAAATTCATTTAAGGTTAGTTGGGGGTGATTTGATAAATTTAAGTAACTAAGTGTTCATTTATAGATTAAATGGTACATTAGACATGTACTGCATATAAGAAAGGTTAAAACAGGGAATCATTTGAGGGTCTGGAACAGATTAATTCAATTTATATTATTTCTAATGGGAAAAATGATTTGGAAATAAAATCATATGTGTCCTCCTTCATGGTGTAACATTCAATTTTAGACTGCATATATTTTTACATACACATAAATAAACAGAAAGTGAGTATATCCACCCTAATCTTAAGAGTAGTAATCTTAGGTGGTGAGCTTATAGATGACTCCTATTTCTTTCTTTAATTTTTACATATTCTCTAAAAATTCTCAAGTGAATATGCATCAGCTTTGCAATGAAAAGGAAGTTTTGTTTTAGAACAGATGCATTTATGCTTTCACCATTCTGTGCTGGCTGAAGCTAGTTAATCTGAAAACTATTCCACCTTGAAGTGTTAATGAGCTAATAAGTCATTTCAGGGTGAGTTACTTTTCAAAACTGCTGAAATCATGCCTCTACCTACACTTGCACCCTCTCTATGGGTAGGGAAGATTTCAGCATATTAGGTTACAGTGGCTGTGACCTAACGTAAGGAAACTTACTCAAATATGCTTGCTGTCTACACAAATTCTTATAAATATCTAATTAAAAGAAATAGTGTCTATTTAATAAGTTGGTGTAGGAACCATACCAGAGTCGCCAGACAGCCAGGGCCACCCAGAGTGTGAAAGGCCTTGTTGTTAGAATGCCGGAATGTCCAAGGCCACTCTGCATCTAGGCCAAGATACCATAGGCAGGTGCAAGGATATAAGCACAACAATCCCACGTTATACTGCACATGCGTGCCCTTCTGTAGCCAGAATATGATTGATGTTACTATTGGTACGAAGCCTTCTTTGTCTCTGGAATAATATACAAGTTACTGACCAGCCAGGGGGCTAGAAGAGAAAAAGAGAGGAGAGCTCAGACCAAGCTGAGAGCTGGTACTGCTACGATGTAAGGCTAAGAGCTCAAAGAGAGCTCAGATATAGCTACCATGTTAACCAGCCAGTGTGCTGGGCAGGGGAGACAGGAGATGCTGCTGAGCCAGAGAGCTCAGGTGCTGCTACTATGGGAGGCAGTAAGTCTAGGGGGCAGCGTGCGGCTGCTCAGATCATCACTGTGGGTACAGAGACTGCTACTACCATGTGGGAAAGATATGTATTTACCAGCTGGTGTACAGCTGCCTGATTGGAACACTGTTATGAAGAACACTGTTATGAAAACAGAGAATCATTTGACTGTGGGTACAGAGACTGCTACTACCATGTGGGAAAGATATGTATTTACCAGCTGGTGTACAGCTGCCTGATTGGGACACTGTTATGAAGAACTGTTTTTTTCTGATTGTTATATGGCCACTGGCATCTTCAATAAAGACTCATTCTTATAAACCCACAACCACTCATGGCTTCTCCATCTAAGACCTGGCGTCCAAGAAGTTCCAGTCTCTAGGCAGAGGGGCTTGGACTGAACAGTTAGTGTAGCGAGAGGGAACCTACTCTGGCGTAGTCGGGGAGAATTTAGCAGAATATATGGAATCAGAGCAACTCAGAGCTGCAGTCCTGAGCAGAGCTCTTGCTGTCTCTGACAGTTGGTAACTACCCTTTGAGTCTACTTGTTTCTCTATATGAGGCCTCAATAGAACATGGCTTAGTCTTTCATAAGGTAACAATAGAAATCAAATTTACTTTTATTTATTCTCAGAAATTTTGCCAGATATTAGTATAAATTTATTCAAATAATTGCAATTTTAAAAAGTGAAATATAAGATAGTCTGGAAGAACAATTGATGATAAGATTGCAATTATCTGTAATTGCAACATCATATTGATGTTCCCAAGTTCTGAGTGTAAAGATTATACTTAACCATCATGTTAGAAAATCCATACAGAATACTGGCTGTGTAAAACACTAATTGATGTAAATTGTAGCAAAGATTGAATTAGGATTTTGGAATGATTGACTTACACAGAGGTGTCTGTAGGTGGGTGCACATGAGCACACAGAGACTCACACACACAGACGTATACACATGATCCACTAGTGACACCACCACCACCACCACCACCACCATCTCTACACACAGAGGAATGGAAAAAGGGAGCAGAGACTTGATCTTGAGTTTTTCCATTGTACCTACATTACATATTTTCCAAGTTTAATCAGAAAAATTTGGTTCGCTCTTCTTTCTGTTTCTCAACTATTTTTATAGAAAACATTTTAACTCTTATTAAACTTCTCTAGTAATTATTGGATGTTAAAGGAGGCAATTTTATGATTATCACATAAAAGTTGCAATAGGTTAGATAAGATACCGTAAAAGATAGTTAATTAAAACCACTAAAGTTTAGCACATGTGGACCTTTTTAACATGTGTTACTTGAAATGGTCACATACATTTTAATTTTAAAAAATCCAAAATGGACATATCTGGGCATAACAAAGCAATGAATGGTATGTGAAGAAACAAGTAAATTTATAATTGAGGTTAAATGATGTTTTATGATAATGTAAAAGTTGACTGAATATTAGATGTTCCACAGAGCTATGTAGTTTCTGATGTATTTGAGATATTTAATTATGTGTATTAAATATTAAGCTTTAACAGTAGCAGAAAAGAAAAAGGACATGTAACTTCCAAATAATAGGAACATATAAAAAAACAATGGGAAATAACTAGATCAATAAAATAAAGAGTGAACTAGAAATGTTTTCTTTTTTTAAGCAAAAAAGAATACATAAAGTAAAAATGACAGAAATACTTATAAGCTTTCATTAATTATACAAATATTAATGAGTTTAATTCCACTATTATTACATAGAGCTTCTTAGAATGTGTTAATAATTCCCACACAAAATTCACTTGCTATACAAAAGCCATATTTGAAATTAAAGTACATAAAATAAGATTGAATGCAAAAGGGTAGAATAATGTATGACCAACAAATATTAATCAAAAGAAAGGAATTGAAGAAATTTTATTATTAGACAAAATAGAATTCAAAGTGAATGAATTATATGGGGCAAAGGAAAATATTTCATATAAGCAAAAATAACAGTACACCAAGGTGATATGACAGTCATAAACTTTTATATCTACATAGTTACAAAATACATAAAACAAAAGTGCATAGAAAGCAAGGAGAACTGGGAAAAATCTATTAAATGACTTTAAATCTGTGTTAGAAACTAGAAAAACTAGACATAAAATACAAGCTTTTGTGTGTTTGCATTGTATGTGCATGTTAAATATATATGTACATATATATATGTATTTTCAAAAAGGATAAGAAACATTTCTTTCAAATATACATGGAATATTCAGGAACATTTATTATGTATTAGAGCACATGGAAGACAATTTTGGTTGCTCATCAAACAAATCTAAACTCTTCCCAACCCTTTTCTCTTCTTGGCTACATAAAACAATAAAAGCTTTTCATTTCAAAGAAGAAAGAGAAATAAATTTAAGAAAGAGTACTCCAATATAGACAACTCTTTTGTGTCATTTTAATATGCTGTGGAGAACAGAAACATAAACCATTAGTGTAATGATAGTGTGGGGTTAAGGAAGGTGTTTCTTTAAGTTGAAAGATAGAATGGACTTTTATGCTAATAGAATAAACAGTAAGAGAAGAAACTGATGAGCCAACTGCTGAACTGAAATCTTTAGAAGACAAAATAGAAAAGTATTTAGAGCATAAGAGGAAGTTGAGACTTTTGATAGAAATGGACACACCTCTTCTATTTTTAACAGTGCTTAGTTCATAGCAATTTAGCTTGTAGAAGATATAATTCCTGACCCATGATTGTAATGGACACATTAGTTGAAGTAACTGTGCAGCATAATCATAATGTTGACAAATCAGAAGTTTCTAAATTAGGTAGAAACATTAAAAAATTAGCATTTTCCTTGCCTCCAGGAATTTATGGCAAGACTATTTCCTCCTATAAATTCTGGTTTATTTATTTGATAATATTACCAAAGGATGACTATGATAAAAGAGAATCTTTCAGCAAGGATTGTGAGACATTTTATTGGAGCTGAATATAAACATCTAATTATAGATTAATAATCAATCAAAGATATTCAAAAGTTGTGATGCTGAAGATTATTTCTGGAAAATAAAAGTGGACAGATTAGACATGACTAAGGAGGCGACAGACATTGAATATAATTTAAACCTTGTAGATTATAAAAATATATTTCAAGTTCTTTTTTCAAATATGTGGTACTTTATACACCTGAACAATAACAATTCCCTTATCTCCATGGCTATTGTGTGTGTGCATGTGTGTGTGTGCATGCATGTGTGTGTGCATGTGCATGTGTATGTGTGTGTGTTTCTTTTCAGATGAATGTGGGGAGGAGATGCCATGTGGAAATGAAAAAAATCTGTCCAGGAAGATGAATTTGATATGCTATCCTTGGCAGTTTTGGGGGGAAGATGTTACTCTTTTTTACTCTTTTTATGTTTCCTTGTTTTTCATCTCCCCCACCCCGTATTTTAGGGACTGGCTATAAAACCTAGAAATGTATAATATGCTAGCCCTGGATGTTCTTCGAAATGTTAACTGCTGAGTTCAGCAGCTTCAGGTGTTACTGAATTACTTCTTTGGGGGAAAAGAAAGCAACAAGCAAACTCTAGTGGATGACAGACTGCCCTGGAATACAAATTTGAAATTACCTGGAGAGAAACTAATCATTCATTGTAATTAAACAATAGCCCAGTTGCCGGTAGCATTTCTACCTTACCTACTTTTGATTTGTGAAAACTCAAACAGAGGTGGCATGCTTTCCAGAATTTGCCGAATAACTGCTTGTGTGGTTCAACACCAAGTGAAACATTACATTGCTGCGCTTCCTACTCTTAAACCTTTTTTACATTGTCTTGTTTTTCTCTGATGTAGAAATTCTCATTTTTCATAAATATCTTAGAATCTTTCTTCTTTGAAGTAGGAAAAAGTTTAGGGAATTGATAAAATCCACCTCTTGCATTCAACCAGGCGATGTTAAAAACGATTTGTAATCTATGGTTGACTCTTTTCTTGAAGACTTTTATGGATGGGCAACAAAAATGAAAATGAAGCAAAAGAAGGGACGTTTTGGTATGTCAATCAATGGTCCTTGGCGCCAATTGAAGAAAACAGTAATCTCTAATGTGGGGTGCGGTGAAGGAGGAAACTTTATTCAGTGCAAAACAGCTCAATTGCAATACAGCATGGCTGTGGAAACAGCACAACTGTAAGGCGGTCCTGGGCCAGGCCTCTTTCTGGCTAGAGAGCTCTGCTCTGCTCCTGGCTGGTCTGCTCAGCCCTGTGCTGGTCTGCTCCGCTCTGCTCTGGATTGCTCTATTCTATGTGTCCCACAGTTGTCTGACATGTCCAATTGAGTGTGCTTAAAAATAATTTGTTAAGTGGAGTAGATGCAAATCAAATTCTTTGAAAGCCCGCAGAAGTGCTTTGGGGTGTTGTGCAGGCAAAAGTGGCCTCATCCTCCCAGCCTGAAAGGTACTGAGGTTGTTAAAAATGCAAGCTGACTATTGGCTCCCCATTCTTCTAAGAACAGAAAGTCAGCTTGGTATATCTTCCCCTGACCTCTTCAGAAAGGCTAGAGGGGGAGATGGAATAAGAAGATGGTTCTGGAAGGTAGAGCTGTGAACAATGAACAAGGGAGCCTGTCCTAAGAGCAGAATGGAGGCCAATTCTGGAAACATTCTCTTCTCCCAATGTCAGGGTACCTGGCCATATTTTCTCAGTTGCATTCCCAAATTTTTAAGGTCCAAGGGGTTCTGTATGCCTCCCATTCTTGCCTTTTAGAACGAGAGTGCTGTCCAATGCAATTTTTCTTTGTATGCTGGGTGGTAATTGTGAAGTACAAATAAACTTGTCTTTTTGCTTCATAAGTCTCTGAACCAAAATGTACACCATCTAAAGAGCCTTCTCTAGACCTCATGGAGATCACAAGATGCTAGAGATAGACTCAGAGGACAATATAATAGCTGGGAGAGAATTTGGCCACCCTGAGAGGGGGACAGTGTAATTTGTGTGTGAATGTGACTTTGAACCTCTCTCATCAAGAGATGGAGTTAATTTCACCATTGCTTGAAAGTGGCTAAGCCTTGTAACTTTGTTTTGCAATTAGAATACGGCATAAATAACTGTGAGCCAGTTCTTAGCCCAGCCTCCAAGGGGCCTGGCACACATCTACTTTCCCTCTCTCACCAGGAAAACATGCCTGGCCACTTGGTTGGATGGATATTACAAATATAAAACAATGATCTAGATCAGCCAATATCCATCTACAACAAAACATTTGATCAGCAAATATTTTTAAAAAATGACGTACAGTGGGTCTGTAAGTGAGCCTATATGAGATCACAGCTGTCCAGCTGCTCTACAGTAGCTCTATGAGTATGGAATTTACTTATTGTTTTAAGGCTCTGGGTTGTGGAGTGATTTGATACACAATCTGGTATAGTAATTGCCAGGGAATGCACTTAAAACAACCAGTACAAATTTCAAGTGACTGATCATTTATGAAGGAACTGAAAATTAGAGCAATTCATTTTTATTTATTTTTTTTTTTAAATTTTTATTTTATTGTTTAAAGTATTACACATAGTAGTACATATATCTCCTTTTTTCCCCATTGTAGAGCAATTCATTTTTAAAAGAGAGAGAAGTACTCTCCTCTGCTTAGAAAACGAAAATTACTGGGATTCCCATTTTTGTTGTATAGATGCAGGTGGCACTGGATTCTTTTTTCGGTTCTGAATTCTGTCAAGTCACTTGGAAGTGAGAATATGACAGAGATAGACACCTCTGGGGAATTACCTTGGTAGCCAAGCAAGGAAGACACTGAGGTAGGAGACAGCTGCCACTGTGATGGAGGCTACGGGGACTTGCAACAAGATCCTGGAAACCTGACTGAAAGACCAGGGAACGTTGACAGTTGAGAGTAGTATTTTTAGTCTTTATGTCTCTTAATAGAAAAGTATTAAGAGTTATAATAGTTAAGGCTAGTTTCCCAAAGTGGCATGTTCATAGATTTTATATTTTCAAAAAGATTCTATGTTCAGGGAAAGTTTGGAAAACACTGGGTCAACAAAGTGAAACACATTTTTTTAACTCCATGACTTCCCAGACTCTTTACTATACCATTTGTACTGTGAATCCCCCAAAGCAACATACAGCGTACAATATTCTCCAAATTTATTTGACCATAGGACTCTTTTTTTTTTTCACAGAGTATTTTACAGGATTATATTTTCACCAAGTACACTTTGGGGGATACTGAGTTCATGGTTTTTAAAGTTTGTAAAGTTTGTAATTTTTACTTTCTTTTTTAAGTTTTTAAATTATAAAGATAACCTTTTCACCAAAGTATGTTTTAATGTGTATACTTATTTCATTAAAACAAAACATAACCTAATAAAAAATCATAGCATTATATTTTTTATTTTGGTGGGGTTTAAGATTCTATATTATGATGCTATATCTTCTGATACTTTAATTATAGGTCAAATATAAGAATAATTTTATTAACATTCACATGTAGAAAAAACATGTTTCAGACATTGTGTGAATTGCTTTGTATATGTCATTACCAATCACTGGCCTGAAAAACTCTATGAGTTCAGTATTATACTAGGTTTGAAAATGATGAAATTGCAGCTTATCATTTAACAGATATAAAACTAAGATTCATACAGTTCTATTTGATATCAATACCTACTCACTTAAAGACTGGGCACCACTAACCAGTAGGCACACTGTTGGATTTTAGAGAAATACAATTCTGTCTAGAAAGCCACACTTGGTGGTTATGGAACTGGCAAGGAGCAAATGCATTTCATTCTCTTTTTTATTGTTTAAAGTATTACAAATAGTAGTACATATGTCTCCCTTTTCCCCCATTGACCTCCCCCCGAGCCTTCCCACCCCCAGCAATGCCCTCACCGCCCTAGTGTCTGTGTCCATTGGTTATGTTTATATGCATACATACAAGTCCATTGGTTGATCTCTTACCCTATCTCCCACCCTCCACTGCATTCCCACTGAAGTTTGACAGTTTGTTTGATGTTTCTTTGTCTCTGTATATATTTTTGTTCATCAGTTTATGATGTTCTTTATATTCCACAAATGAGTGAGATCATGTGATATTTATCTTTCTCTGACTGGCTTATTTTGCTTAGCATAATGCTCTCCAGTTCTCTCCATGCTGTTGCAAATGGTAAGAATTCCTTCTTTTTTACAGTAGTGTAGTAGTCCACTGTGTAGATGTACCACAGTTTTCTAATTCACTCATCTTCTGATGGGCACTTAGGCTGTTTCCAAATCTTAGCTATGGTAAATTGTGCTGCTATGAACATAGGGGTGCATATATCCTTTCTGATTGGTGTTTTTGTTTTCTTGAGATATATTCCTAGAAGTGGGATCACAGGGTCAAATGGGAGTTCCATTTCCAGTTTTTTGAGGAAACTCCATACTGTCTTCCATAGTGGCTGCACCAGTCTGCATTCCCACCAGCAGTGCACAAGTGTTCCTTTTTCTCCACATCCTCTCCAGCACTTGTCATTTGTTGATTTGTTGATGATAGCCAGTCTGACAGGTGTGAGATGGTACCTCATTGTTGTTTTGATTTGCATCTCTCGGATGATTAGTGACTTTGAGCATGTTTTCATATGTCTCTTGGCTTTCTGAATGTCCTCTTTTAAAAGGTGTCTATTTAGGTCTGATTGGATAGTTTATCTTCCTTTTGTTAAGTTGTATGAGTTCTCTGTAAACTTTGGAGATTAAAACCTTATCGGAGATAACATTGGCAAATATGTTCTCCCATGTAGTGGGCTTTCTTGTTGTTTTGTTAATGGTTTCTTTTGCTGAGCAAATGCATTTCAAAGTAAGTAGGTTGGTGAAGCTGATGAAGCAAAGTTTATCCGAACAGTTTTGAAATTCAGCAGAGTTTAGTCAAGACAAAGCATGGACATTGAGATTAAGGAGCTAATGTTAACAAATGTGGAAAGATATCAAATATTTTTAACTCCACTGGGATGGGTTATTTTACCCAAACTCATTTTATAATTTATTTATTTGTTATTTTTTTAAATTACAAATAGAAATTGGAATTTTGATATGAATTCTAAAAACATACTTAGGTTAATCATGTCATGATGAGTAAATTATTGTTGTGTGTAAAGTATGGGCACAGGGCAAACATCATTTGCAAAGAAAGAAAATTGGTGTTATATGTAAATATTTTGTCAGACGTGAGCCCTAGTTGACATGTCCTATAATACATCACCAATTAGTAACTTTTAAATCAGCTCTGTAGACATTATGACATATAATAAACCAAGCATACTTATCATGTACAATGTAATAGTGCATACATCCACAAAATCATCACCATAATAAAAATAATGAATATATCTATCACCCCCAGTACTGTAATGCCTCTCTGTAACTTCCCCATCCTCCAAGTACTGGGGCAACCACTGAGTAGCTGTTTCTATAGATTAGTTTGCATGTTCTAGAATCTTATATAAATAGAATCATACAATATATACCCTTTCTTTGTCTGGCCTCTTTAATTCAGCATACTTATTTTGAAAATCATTCATAGAGTTACATGTATTAATACTTTCTATTGCTGAGTAGTATCCCATTGTAAACTCATCACAGTTTGTTTATTCATCCGCACTAATGGACATTTGGGTTGGTTACAAAACTGTGATAAAGATTCATGTACAAGTTTTTTATGGACATGGGCTTTCTTTTCTCTTGGGTAAACTTAGAAGTGCAATAGGAGGATAATATGGTAGATGCATGTTTAATTAAAAAAAAAAGTGAACTGTTTCCCAAAATGGTTTTATCTTTCTTTACATTGTCATCTGCAATGTCTGAGAGTTCTTCACAGTTTTGCCCAAGCTTGGTATGGTCTAGCTTTTTAACTTTAGACATTTTAGGGGATCTCCAGTGTAATTTCATTATGGTTTTAATTTTTATTTGATTAATGATGTTGGCCATCTTTTAATATGCTTATTTGTGATTCATATTTCTTTTTTGATGAAGTTTTTGTTCAAATGTTTAAAAGTCTATTGTTTTATTGGGTTATTTTTTTCCTTATTAAATTTTGAGATTTCTTTATATATTTAGCATATCTGTTTTCCTTGAACATTTTTCTTAAAATGAAATGAGGCTTTTGTTAATTTTGAATTTTGAATCATATGGATGGTCTTTCTAGCCAGAAAGTTAAGGTAGGTCCTAGAGATCTGGCTTGCTTCATTTGTCCTTTTTGTTTTTTAAAATATTGTTATTAATTTTAGAGAAGAAGGGAGAGGGAGACAGAGATAGAAACACCAATGATGAGAGAGAATCATTGATCAGCTGCCTCCTGCATCTCCCCTCCCCCCCCCACACACACTGGGGATTAAGCCAGCAATGTGGGCATGTGCCCTGACCAGGAATCCACCATGACCATTCATAGGTCAATGCTCCACCCTGGTTGAGCTTCATTTGTCCTTTCTGTTTACCAAAGTGTTCTTCTGGTCCTCATCTTGTTTTGAGGCATGTTGAGAAACTGTAAGATTTGCTTCAAAGTCTTAAGATTACAGTAGAGAGGCTTAAGAGGTTTAGCTTCAGATCTGACCTTCAGCTTTTGCCTTAAAATGGTCAAGCCAAACAGCATCACTGAGCATTAAAACTTTGTTTAAAGTACAAGGTGCAAATCTAAAAGTAATGCTATTTTGCCCAAGTAATCATCTTCAGCTCTCCTTAAAATTTGTTTTAAGCTCATTTATTAAATTAAAATGTATTTATCTTTTACATATGTCAAATACTTTGGTAACTGCTAGGAATCCAAACATAAAAACAAATTATTGCCAAAAATTCAAGAATAAAAATATCAGATATTTCACTCTTAAAAAGCAAGTGTTTTATTTTAGGCACTGTAAATATAACAAATACACATTATATATATAGTACATCTTTAGACACATAACACTAATGGCTTCTACTATCCCTAAGTCTATATCATCTTTTCCATGGTTCATACCATTTACTTTCATAGGCACTGTAAATATAACAAATACACATTATATATATATATATAGTACATCTTTAGACACATAACACAAATGGCTTCTACTATCCCTAAGTCTATATCATCTTCTCCATGGTTCATACCATTTACTTTCACGTTAAAAATAGGAAAGTAGCTTATATGGCCACCTTCTCTGCTCTACTAAGCCACTGCTTCTGTGTTTGCTATGTGTCTGTATGTGTATGTTTATGTGGTGGATATTAATAAAAAATCTCAGGTTATTTTCGCTTCCCATCCAGTTTTCAGCACTGCCTGCTGGTTATGGAACTGGAGTTAGTATTTATATAAGCTGCACTATGCTATAACTTTCTATTTCTTTTCTTGGCTAACGGTTTCTAAAGTTTATGGCAGGAGGTTGAATGGTTGTATGGCTGTTAATATTGAATTATGGGTTCTTTTCCCTCTACTGCTTCTGTTGTTCTTATTCATTGTATAACAGTTAAAGAAGGGGAATTATTTACTTCAGTTTCACTTTTCCACCTTTACCTAAAAATATGGGTTTGCTTATGAAATAGCCATTACATTTTTAAAAAATTTAAATCTTGACTTGAATGTAACAAAGCATAAGTTTTTAAAAACAGACTTATTCTTTTAAAGTCTCTAAGCAGTCCTCTAAAGGAGCACGTGTTCCAGGACAGGGCAAAAGAGAAAAGAATTCAATTTCTTTTTACCATATTGTGACATTAAAGTGTAAAGAGCATATATTTAGTCAATCAATCAAACAATCAAGCATAATCATGCTGCCAACTTTAAATCACATTATATAATAATCTATAAATAAGGTATGGTACTTATTCAAATGTATTTCCTATAATTTAATTTTTTATACAGGTAATGCATAATCCAAATGAAAGTTGTCAGAGGGGAGAATCTGTACCCATGTCAATGAAATAGATGAGAATGAATTCCAGGGTCTATTCTTTGCTGTTTCTTCTTAGACCTGCATCATTCAAGGGTTTTCTCTGCTTTGAAAGCTGAAATACCTTGGATTAGAATTCTCTGTTGTTGTTTTGGATGCCAGTTCACTCAGCCACTGTCAGGAATACATTAAATTAGCCAGAGAGCTTCTAAAAAAGAAATGATAATAACAAGGAAGAAAGTGGAAATTAATGTTTGCAGGCTTTATATTTAAAATGCCCACAAAATACACATATTTTTAAGCATCCTGAAGATTTCTTTTTGCATAGGCCTCATTTTTGCATGAATGAGTTTCTGGTTACATGTGATATTTAAAATAATTCCTGAGTATTGTGCCATTAAAAAAAAAGTTTTTGTGGTTGGAATGAGGATATTTCAGTAATGTTTTCTGATTTTCTTTTTTTGTCATACATTATTATAAGCGACCCTATAGAATTCGATGCTTTAAAAAGGAAATAGATTCCTTCTCTCCATTAGCAATTTTATAATTAGATATACACACTTAACTTCTTTTTTCCCCCCTAGGAAAACATTTCACCTTCCTGGGGATAGAATTGGATTTGTCCTTTCAATTACGTAAGTATTGAGCAAATATTTATTATTAGTTGCACAGCATTGCTTTGGACATTTTGGAAAGAATTTATAATCTTGCTGAACAAACAAAACTGTATTTATAAAGATATTTTGCTATATTGTAAGATTAAAATTTCAGAGGAAGAGGAGATCATTATGGAGCAGTGTGGGAAGTGATAAGACTTGACTACAGGAACTTAAGGAATGACACATACTTTGTAATGGCCAAATGGAAGTGGCCATTCTAAATTGGCAAAAGGGAACAGTGTGATGTTGGGAAAGCAGTAAAAGGCATGACATAAAAAAGTGAGACATGTTGAGGGGCTTGATAAGACTTGTTTTCACTGGAAAAGATGAGTCTTTCAGGTGAATGTGAGAAATACTATTATTTTAAGTGTGCTCAATTGAGTTTGCAGTTAATTTCAAGCTGTAGGCAGGGGTCCTCAAACTACGGCCCGCGGGCCACATGCAAATACAAATATTGTATTTGTTCCCGTTTTGTTTTTTTACTTCAAAATAAGATATGTGCAGTGTGCATAGGAATTTGTTCATAGTTTTTTTTTTTTAAACTATAGTCCGGCCCTCCAAGGTCTGAGGGACAGTGAACTGGCCCCCTGTTTAAAAAGTTTGAGTCCCCCCTGCGTAGAGTTTCACTTTAAGACAATGGGAGGTGACAACAAATAACTTGTAAAAGGAAATTTAAAAGGTTGGAATTCTTTTCAAATAATTCGGATGGAGTTTAAAAAAGGTAAGTGTGGATTTAAAAGGCCAATTGGGATCATGGTTTAAAATGGTTTTCCTGCCCTAACCGGTTTAGCTCAGCGGATAGAGCATCGGCCTGAGGACTCAAGGGTCCCAGGTTTGATTCCGGTCAAGGGCATGTACAATAAAATATATTTAAAAAAAATAAAAAAAATAAAATGGTTTTCCTGATAAAAGAGAGGCTTTCCTTAGGGATGGGGAGGTGGGGTAATTGTAAATTTTAGAATCTGATGGATCTCAGATGCATTGTTTTCTGATTGGGATCTTCTAATCATGGAGATAGAAACAATAGTGAATAATGGGAAGAAAGCTGACTTTTCCTTATCATTTGGAAAAGAAATATTCTTGATAGCAAAGATCGTCTTAGGAATTATTAGTATTTAGGAGTTGCCTAAATATTATTATGGGATAGGTACTCACCTAAGTTCATTATCTAAATTAAAAACTTGGAGTGGTGTTATGGTGCTCTGATTTCAATCAAACATGGATATTCTCTCTCAGTTTTAAAAAGAGATAATCTACTGTTCATTTTTTGTTTAATTGAGTATTAAATTGTCTCCACACCATTTATTATATAATTCACCCATTGTCTTTGATTTCAAATATTGTTCCTAATATATACTAATCAATGTTCTATACCAAGGTTAGTTTATGAACTTTTCATCTCATTCCTATAATTTATCTTTTTTTCCTGTTTGTATATTCACTTACTATTTTAAATTGTAATTTCTAAGTCATAAATAGAACATCTTTTGCCTTTTTGAGATATACTGTCTCTAGTCAGCTTACAAAACTCTCTTAGTAATTATGACAATTTCTAGTTGATTTTCTTGTGTTTTCAAGATAGCTAATCATATCTTTAAATAACAGTAAAGTAATCTCCTTTGCAAAATGTGAAGTTTATTTATTTTTGTCACACTAATTTGGCTAGAACTTTTAAAACTAGATTGAATACTAGTAAAAGTATGAGTATACATTCTTTTTATGAGAATGTTTTATTTCAAAATTAAGCATGTTTTCTGTTGGCTTTTGATTTGAGATATGCTTAGTAGTGTGTATACTTTTAATAAACTCAGATGTTAAAATGTTTTTTTTAATTTAAAAAGGATATTTACTTTCATTATATGACTTTTGTCAATTAACAAAATGATTATGTTTTTCTTTTCTTGCCAACTGAGATGGTTAATAATAGTAAATACATTATATTACAGACAACCTTGAAGTAAAGTATACTTAGCCATGATGTTTTATTATTTTAATGTATTAGTTGGATAGAGTGGCCAGGAGTTTCCTGTCATTGAGTTTTTGTCAGACAAGGTTATCAATATTCACACTAGGAAAATGAATTGCAAAGTTTACTCTCTTGTATGTTTTGGAACTCTTGAAATACTGTTCTTTTCAGATTTTGAAAGAAGTCATTGATAAATTTTTTGTGTCTAGAAACATTTTCGGGGCAAATTCATTGGTCAAAAATTTCTTAGCAAGTTTTAGATTTTCATCTTGTTAAGTTACTATATGGTTATTTATATTTTTTCATAAAATAGCCATTTAATGTTAATTTTTAAATATATTAGTGTGGTATGTTCTCATTTCTGTCTGCAGACAGAAACTTTAGTTTACTGTAGTTTCTTTATGTGCTTATATTGCCTTTTTGTTAGGTTTTCCAAGGAGTGTTTTATTTCATTGGTCTCTTCTATAATTATATTTTTAATTGTTTTTAATTCATTAATTTTGCTTTAATTCAGCTATTATTGGAATTAGTTTGTTGTTCTCATTCTAATTTCTTAAGTTAAAAGTTTAGTTTAATTATTATTTTCTTTCTAGTCTAATATCTACAAGGTTAATAGGTATAATTATTAACTTAAGTATGGCTTTGTCTGTATCCCATAGTTTTAATATATAGTTTTTCATTTTTAAAGAGCCTATAAATACATCTTTGATTTCCTCTTTAAAATTTACTTAGTACTTTTGAAGTGTCAAATAATTTCATCTTTAAATTCTATAATTTATTTACTTCTGATACTATCAAATTGTGAGCAGAGGATTTATTTTATATAATTAGAAGTTTCCATTTTGAAAAAACAAAACAAAACACATTCATTGATGTGGATCTTCTCTAACAAACAAGTAGATGGTAAAAGTCACCAGTAGTTCCAAAACTTTATTGAGCATTGGAATCACCTGTAGTTGAGTCTTAATTTTTAACAAATCTCCTGGTATTGCTGATGACCCCAGTGTGGGAACAGCTCTGAGAATCAAAAGTATAATGAACTTTAATTTAACCAGAGGATATTGTACTTAATAAAGCTGAAAATTCTTATTATTAGAAATCTTTAAAGAATGTTATTTGCTTAAACAAATTTTAGTAAAATTTATTTGATAAGAAGTTAAAGAACAGTCTGGATGTAATGAATAGACACTAAACTTGGAATAACAAGCTGCAGAAACTACCTACAGATGGGAACCTTTCAAGGTATAGACTAAGGGGGTCATGGGAGAGTAGGAAGACTATGAAAGAAATAGAAAAAGAACACATCAGAATGTTGTGTCATTGGACAGTGTTGAGGCATAGGAGATGCTTTGAGGTCATTGGTAAAGGGAATATTGATACTGAGTTGAGGGAAAGGAAGCACATAAAGCGCCAAATTTAAGGAAGCACATGTTGGTCTCACCTCTCTCTACTGGCCTTGGGTTAACAACGTAAAGGCAGTGACTACTTTTGAGGTTATTGCAGGGCATGAAAGACGAATTTCTCTTGCTGTTGATACTATAAAAGTATTCTGCAAATTTCAATTCTGGTAACATTGAAATCCAAAGACTAACTTTCTAGAATTTAATCTTCAAACTCTTCAAATCATGACCAATTACCTTTATCAAAGAGAATACAGACTGGGAGGATGTGGGGTTGTGATTGTATCTACCCATCAATAAAGAATAACAGAACTGGTCAGAATACAGATGGTGAATGGCTTATTAGGGTGACCATGGCCTGTTAATCAAAGGTCCATCACTAGTTAATCTCAGGGGAACCAAACAGAAGGCAATTAGGGCACATGGGTATAGTCAGGGGCAGGAAGGAGGGAGTTAGCTTCACAAAAATTAGGAAACCTTTGGGAGAGCCTCATCCATGAACATGTCTCACTGACAAAATGCTAGATAATAGTACAGCATCTGGCAGGGAGAGAGCAGTGCCTGCTGTTTCAGGATAGGATGAAAATACTAGTCTTCGTAACCAGAACTAAGAGAAAAGCCTTAATACCCAAATGCACCAAAAGGTTTGCTTTAGGATATCGGAAGAAACAAAACAGTATAAGATAGCTTACATGTGTTAACTGCCTTGAACACACACTTAAGCCCTTTCCACAGATGACCAAAGGGAGGGGCAGTAGTTAAGAGAGAAAAGCTGTTTTCTAAATCCTGCTTAGTAAACCATTCCTTCAAACATACTTCAAAGGAAAGCGATGTAGATGGTGAAAAAAAGCAAAGATTGTTATCAAAGAACTTGCCTGCCATGTGTTTTATGTATGTGGATTAGATTCCTTCCAGCGTACTACCATTTGTGTTGACATTATCCTTAGAAATGTTTCACTTCTGAAAGTTTACATGTGGTAAGAAAAACTGAGTCAAAGTCTTATGCGTATATAAATCACTTCCTTCTATCTCTTAGAGGCAATTTTGGTCTGAAGGCCTCAATTGGGAAAAATAAATGAAATTAAAGTAAAAAGGGAAAGTAGAAAAGTTAGAAAACATAGCCCAAATGACAGTAAATGTTAATGGTCTGATCGCACACACAAAAATTGTCCTTCAAACTGAAGTGTGTATTAAATAGTAATGGATAGATATACTTCCCTGTGAGATCTGATTTGTCTAGCAAATCCTTACTGACATATACTCTCATTTACCACTATATAGCCTTTTGAAAATGCCACTCCAGCAGAGCATAAAAAAGGTTATTTAGATTAAGTATAGTTACAAGATAAGCAGTATACTGAGTTCATTGGACTTCATGCACACTCATTTAATTTCCGTCGCTCCATTACTCTGAACCAAACTGTCCCTGAAAGAACAAGAGCAAGGAAAAGGGCATTAAAAACCACAAATCACAAAGTATAGAACATTCTTCTTAAAATCAAAATGGTCTCCATGTGTTACCATTTAATACCATGGAAATACTTCCTTGACTTTTATAGCATGCAAAGAAATTGCACCACTCTATTAAAGAATGCAATAAAAAAAAGACTTTGAGGTGGGTTAACAATTTCCAGGTCTTTATCATTCTAGATGGGCTTGGAACTTCAAAACACTGTAAAATATTATAAATGGTATCCATTTGCATCTGTGTGCAGCTTATGGCATAATGAATGCATGACAGTTTATTGAATACAGGAAGAAATACGATGAGACCTTCGGTGATATGTTTTAAAACAAGGCCCAAAGCCAGGCATTAAAGAAAGAGTGCCAAAGCTGTTTATCTTCTCCTTTTTTTCTCTTAACCTTAGTATCATTAAGTGCTAGTATGAGGCTTTTTGGACTTCACTTGGAGTTCAAGTAATTAATATAACTGGAGAAAATAATTTTAGAGGGTTAAGGTATAGTGATAAAATATAAACAAGAAAGCCTGAAGTTTAGAGGACAAAAAAAAATGACAGTGCCAACACAAAAGTTATACTGGGTGATTTAAGTAATTGTTCAGACCTTTCATAGGTTCAGTTTGCATTTGACAGTGGCTGAACTTTATTAGCCTTTAATGGCCTTCACTAAATTATATTTGGTATCTCAGAAGCTATGCATTGAATGGGGTTATGAGGACATTCTCCTTTACCAACATATATATTCTTCAGCTAAGGAGGTCTGACCTCAGCATCTTGTTTCAGGGAATAGTGTGTTTTCTGTCTCATTTAGGCAGTGGAAAAAATGCCAATTTTTATAGATTTTTCTCTCCATGGGCTCCTTCCATTTAAACAGTCTCCAGTGTAAAACAATAACAACAAAACAAGACAAAACAAAACACACACAAGAATCTCTCCATTGGCTCTTCATTTTCTTGCAGTTATTCTTTATATCATCCTCCTCACAGGTAGGAAGGCCTTAATTACCTGCACCTTGTTACCTCTAATCCTCTTTCCAACCAACTATAATCTGCCTTGTACACTGACTCTCCCTGCTCAGCTCACACCCAAGTCACTAAGCACTTTCCATGTAGAAAAGTCACATGTAAATGTTCAGTCATTTTCTAATGTGACTTCCTTTTACCAGGTGCTATTAGATCATAATATTTTGTAAAGAAAAAAATCTTCCTTTTTTCATTATTTTTGCACATTTCTCAGAAATGTGTAGGCTCCTCTGGGTTCTTTCTGAGTCTGAGACTTCTCTCTATAAAGTATTCCCTCTCTGTTTCAATAATGACCCCAAACTGCGTCCCTATAGCCAGACTATAAACTCCTGGGATCAAGGTCCTTGGCTGAATTTACACAACAGCACACAGTTACTGGCACATAGTAGGCTGTCAATAAAAAAGCTATTTCCTGTTCAGTTGACACATCTTCCTTCTTTTCCCCAAGCCCATAGACCAAATTGCCTACAGGTCATTTTTAACCGGAGGTTTCTCTGTTACCTGGAACTCAGAATTTCCTAAACTCAGTGTTTC
>NW_005353967.1:777795-785504 GCF_000412655.1 Myotis brandtii | reverse complement strand
CCCTTCCTCTTTCAGGGCTTGGGAAGCAGAACGTGCCTTTTCAGTGTGCTTTCTAATTGACATCATGGTGGCCCCAGCCATCTGGTTGTCCCTGTGAGTACTCTGGTAGTCCTTCCTAACTCCTTTCTCTCCCTCATTTATTTCCCAATGAGCTACAATGTCCCATCTTTCTAATCATTTTTTGCTTCCCATCCTCACCACCATCATGCATCAAGGATCAATTTTTTTCCCTTTTTTTTCTTTTTTGGCTTGGACTCCTTCAATATTTAGTTTGGAACATCAACACACCATCTCCATCTGTTGGGTTATTACTTATTATTTTAGTTAAAGTTCACTGGGATCTGGAAGGCAACCCTGATCCATGCTCCCCCATTCTCACCTCCTCTGTGCTATATTCTCCTGATCTTCAGTCCTATAGCGTGACGTGCCATTCTCTTAAGGCAGAATTGCTATTAAAGCAATATAATAAACACAGGTATTGTGATTTCTTCTTCCTCTCTTTTTGTTTGTTTGTTTTTGGTTAATCTTCACTTGAGGATATTTTTCCATTGATATTTAGGGAAGAGAGAGGGAAAGACAGAGAGAAACATCTACGTGAAAGAAACACATTGATTGGTTGCCTCTTGCACAAGCCCTGACCAGGGCCCAGGCCAGAGAGGAGCCTGCAACCGAGGTGCATGCCCTTGATCATAATCGAACCCGGGTCCCTTTGGTCCTTAGGCTGATGCTCTATCCACTGAGCCAAAACAGCTAGAGCTGCAGTCTCTTCTTGATTGTCTTTCCCATACACCATAAACTCAATGAATAAAAAAATCAAGTGTGTGTCTTGCTTACAGGGTCTGATGCAAAAGTATTAAACTGCATATGCCCAGTAAAGATTTAGAGTACTATAAAATATTGAATGGTTTAGCAGTATTGGGAATCCCTGGGACCATATAGTGTAGCCTATGGGAAATTTCAGCAAGATTTTGATTCCCTTTTATAAATAGGCTAAGTTTTTCATAAAAGGAGGGATCTTAGGTTGTTGACTAAAGAGGCATGGGGCTTGATATATGCATTAACATTAACCCTCTCCATAGTTTTCTTGTCAAAATTATTTCTAAATTACCCCTGAGCATTGGCCTTTCGAGGGGAAACTGTTGTTGTCTTAAAGGGTCTGTATATTTATTGGGATTTACCATTCAAACATTCATCAGTTTGCCCAATTGTTTTATTTTCATTTATATTTCTGACTACAACACTTCTTTCTTTCGGTAATAAATAATTTTGTTTGTTATTTCTCCTTCATTCTAATTCTATGGAATTCTTCCTTCTACTTGTGTTTTGGTGTTTGATGAAGGAAAACACAATTCCCTTAAGAAGTAACACAAAATTTATATAGTGTTTAATATAGTCCCTCTTCACTTTTCAGTTAGAAGATGAATTTATAGAGGATACATAACAGTGGCAGAGTCTGGCTTGCACCAAGTTCTAATTACCATAATCTTAACTCATAAACAATATTGTAGGCCCGACATTATCTCCACTTTTAACTATCAGGACATATCTCAGTTTTAATCATGACTTCTTGTAAAAATTTTGTAAGGAAGAGAGGAATCTATTTTCTACCCATCACTTTAACTAATTAAAAAAGTTGATTCTCATATATTTGTATAGATGGAAATGTATGTGCATGTGTAATGGTGAATACATGTCCTTAGTACACATGTTTAACATTTAAAAATGCATATCAAAAAGTTCATCTGTTGTATAAGGAATAAAAAGTGTGACACTGGCCATTATAAGGTATTAAAAAATTCATGGCAACTTTTTAAAAAAGGAGGAATGTTATTAACCTTGGTGTCTTGACCAAATTACAAATCGGGTAATTACATTTGTCTTCCCTAATCTCCTTTTCAACTTTCAATTGGGTAGTGTATTCTTAATGGATTTCATTACCAAGCTTCCCTTAGGATTTAAAATAGGACTTATCTTGCAAGACTGAGTTCACTCCAAATTTATGTTCTCTAACTTCAATTGAGCTGTCACTGAAACTCTTCAGTTGTGTGTGTATGTCTTTAATTCATTTTTCTTTTTTTTGTGTGTATTGCTTTTATCATTTTGGCTCTTTCAGACCATTTCCACTCTCCCCAAGACAGACACACATTTCAGCTTAGCAATTACTTTTGAATGCCAGGTATGCAACCACTCTCCTATGCTTTGAAATACCAAGATTAATTAGGTATTGTTTGTTACTCTCCATGAGCTTTCATGGCCATTGCTCTTTTACCCTTAGAGAGAGGAACTCACCTCCTACTTTACTGAAAATAGTCATCACCAAGGATGCACTTGGGCAGTCTGTCTCTTCCTTGAGAAAACTTCTACCTCTGATCACACCCTTGACTTAAAACTCTACCATATCATTCTGCGATTTCTTGCCTCTACCTATGCTCTTGATTCCTCTCTTCCTTATTGCCTTACTTCTCTCACTCTTAAATCAATCACTTTCAGTAACTACATTCCACAAACATGTAAAACATCTTTTCTTATTAAGCAGAGAAATTTTTTTTTCTTTTTTCTTTTTTTTAGTTCAGGCAGTGACACACTCTGTTTTCATTTTTTTTAAATCAATATGTCCTTACTTCCCATTTTTTCATCAATTCAACAGAATATCTTTTACTCTTCTTCCATTTTGTTAAAGCTATTCTTCAAATAAATCAGCAAATTTCCAATTGCAAAGTCAATACTCTTTTATTAACACTTAAAATTTGCATTTCTCTCTTGACTTTAACATTGGTGAATGCCCCTTGTTTATAAACTGTGTACCTTCACCTTCCCATAAATTTTGTCTATCCAATAATTTCATTTGTTCAGAAAAACAAAACCAGGCATATTGTCAACATTTTACAGATAAAAAAAAAAAACTAAGGCTAAATATGACTTAAATATATTTTTAACAGCACCTCTTATATATTTGCTTTTGTGTTTCCTTACTTAATTCAATTTATTCAGCAATGTCAGACTTAGATATTAGTATTAGTGGTTAGTTGCAGTATTTCAGACAAAAGATCATGAGTAAGCTATCCAATGTTTCATAGCCAGATTTTATATATAGTTGGTCCAGGATACAAATTCAGGTGGTTCCAAATCCAAAATTTATGTTCAGTCCTTTACAGCACTTCACTTATGAAATCCCTCTGGAATAACCTTTTCTCTGAACATGCATTAATCATACTTATATGAGGATCCTGCTATTATTATATACTAGAGGCCCAGTACATGAAATTCATGCACGGGTAGGGTCCCTAGGCCTGGCAGGCAATCAGGGCCGATCAGGGCCTTCCAGCTGCCAGCCAGGGCCTCTCTTCCCTGGCTACTGGCTGCTGGCTGGGACCTCCCTTCCCCAGCTGCGAGTCCCTGCCTTCCTCATTCTGTGCTGCCCCTTGGTGGTCAGTGCACATCATAGGGAGCGATTGGTCTCCTGATCGGACTCCTACGGGGACAATTTGCATATTAGGCATATATATATCCTATCTAATAATAGACAAACATGGTAATTAACCGTACCTCTGACATGCTTCCCATTGGCTAATCAGGGCGATATACAAATTAACTGCCAACCAAGATGGCGGCTGGCAGCCAGGCAGCTGAAGCGAACAGGAGGCTTGCTTGCTCCAGTGATGGAGGAAGCCAAGGCCCCGCCCCTGCCGCTGCCGGCCTCTGAGCTGCACTCTAAGAAACAATGTTGCAATTATAGAAGCTAAACAAGCTCCAGAAACCTGCTTTCAGCCAGCTGGGCCTCAGAGCTGGAGTTGCAACAGTGTTTCAATTATAGAAGCTAAACAAAGCCCAGATACCTGCTTTCAGCAGCCAAGGTCTCAGAGCTGGAGCCGAGCCTCAGAGCTAAAGCCGGCTCTCAGCTCCAGTGACAGCCATAGAAGGTAAATAAATCCCAGAATTAAAAAAAAAAAAGAAAAAAAGGAGAGGTTGGGAGCTTCAGTCACCCACCAGCCTGAAAACGGCCCTCAGCCCCTCACCCAGACTGGCCAGGCACCCCAGTGGGGACCCTTACCCTGAAGGGGGTGCAACCAGATGCAAACAGCCATCATCCCCTCATCCAGGCTGGCCAGGCACCCAAGCGGGACCCCCACCCTGATCCGGGACACCCTTCAGGGCCAACCAGCCAGCCCCCACGCATGCACCAGGCCGCTAACCTATATAGTAAAAGGGTAATATGCAAACTGACCCTAACAGCAGAAAGACTGGGAATGACTGGTCACTATGACACACACTGACCACCAGGGGGCAGACGCTCAATGTGGGAGCTGCCCTCTTGTGGTCAGGGCGCTCCCACATGGGGAGCTCTGCTCAGCCACAAGCCAGGCTGATGGCTGTCAGTACAGCGGTGGTGGTGGGAGCCTCTCCTGCCTCCTCAGCAGCGCTAAGGATGTTTGACTGCAGCTTAGGTCTGCTCCCTGCTGGCAAGTAGGCATACCCCAAGGGCTGCCGGGCTGCCAGAGGGATGTCTGATTGACATCTTAGACCCAATTCCCCAGGGAGCAGGCCTAAGCCAGCAAGTGGTCACCCCCAAGGGGTCCCAGACTGAAAGAGGGCACAGGCCGGGCTGAGGGACCCCCTACCCCCGAGTGCACAAATTTTTGTGCACTGGGCCTCTAATATGTATATATATTCCACACATGTAAATAGTGGAATCTAAAAACTCATTTTTCTATATGATATCATTGACTTTCTATTTCTCTCAAGAAGGGCTTGCATTTTTAATTTTTTAGTTCTTTCTCCTTTAACTACTTCATTTAGAAACTCATGTGATCACTTATCACTGATATACAGGTCTGGAAAATGAATTGGGGAATAGTAAACTAAGAATTTTGGAATAATTAACTTAGTGGTTTGAAGGCAAACATCTATAATAGTATATTGTGTCAATAGATGGGCGTGTCAAATTGGTAAAATCCAATGATGCTTACCAATATCTTACACATCAATAGATTCTGAGGCAATATATTATAGTGTGAGTGGTTTAAATTCATATTTCTTATATACTTTGCACAAAGCAGCAGGGTGCTTTGGACTGAATTGCTTTCACGCTAATTACATGTTTAAAGCCCTAGCCCCCAATGTGACTGTACCTGGAGATAGTCTTTAGGAGATAATTAAGAGTAATTAAAGGTAAATTACATCATAAAGTAGGGCCCTAATTTGATAAGACTGTGACCTTATAAGAAGAGGAAGATCTTTCTCTCCCTCTCTGCCACCACCCACTGTCATGCTAGGACACACCAGAAACTGACCAGGCTGGCCTCCTGATGTTGGATGTCCAGCCCTCAGAACTGTGAGAAAATACATTTCTATTGTTTAAGCCACCCTTTATGAGATTTTGTTATGGTAGCCTGAGCTGACTAACACACGTACTAATGGGTACATTTCAAAAGCATTTTACAAAGTCAGAGATAGCAAAGTGTTAAAGGGCAAAAGTTAGGAACGCAGAGAAAAACATCAATAACATTTAATCTTGTGCATCAGTAACTTGCTGTCTTTCTGCCTGAGATGGTGCCTTAAAGAAGGTTTAAAAAACATGTAATTTCAGTTCTAGAAGCACAGAAGAAAGAGAGTATGACAGGAAAGTTACTGGAAGATACAGTGTAAAAAATCTGGGAATGATGAAATCATGAAACTAATTCAAGAAACCCAGCTAAGCTTAAGCAAAATAAACAATACAAAACATACCCACCGGTATGTACAAATAATGAAACGACAGAAGGCCCAACAAAAAGAGAGTTTAAGAGCAGCCAGAGTGAAGCAGATTGGCTCCAATGGTGCAATGGTTAGACGACAGCTGTCTCCACATATGTGATAGTGGAAGCCAGAAGATGCTGACATATCTTCAATGTGCTAAAAGGAAATATTTCTCAAGCCAGTAATCTATGAGCAGTGAAAATTTCTTTCAAGAGCAAGAGTTTGCCATCAGCACACTGACTACAAAATAAATTTAAAGTATATCTTTCAGACAGAAGGAACGTGATCTCAGAAGGAATAGTTGATATTCAGGAAATAATAACAAGCACATACAATGATAAGTATATGAGTACATTTTAAAACAACAACTGACTTGGGAAACAATAATAATGTCTGGTGGTCTACTATTATCCACATTTTACAACTTGGAAAGGGAGTGACAAAGAGCTTGAGTGCTTTTATTCAACATCAAATATCTATTAAGTGGCAGACCTAAATTTTGAACCTGACAATACTGATTGTCAAATTCTGTGATTAAATCCTTATTCAACTACTTTTCTGAATGAAAGCATAAAGAATGAATGAAAGTATAGAATTACTCCCACAGAAGTATTAAGTTAAAAGATAGACCTGAAAAAAAAAAAAACATGAGAGAACGAGTTAAAAAGTCAGGATTCAATATTTGTAGACCCACCACCAAACTGCCTAATGGTGTAAACGTGTGTAAGTCCCTTGATGTACCTCGCCATAGCTTCGTTATTTGGAACAAGGGAATAATAGCTATCCCCTCTGTTGATGTTGTATAAGGACAAACTGCAGAATGGCTTGAAGAATAGAATGAGAGTCAGGACTAGCCTGATTCCTCTTATATTTCACTCATTATTGTATTGAAGTGCGCACTTCAAAAAAGGGAAGAGCCCTGTAGGGAGAGGGTGGTGCTGTGGATACAGCAATAACTATAGGCAAAGCAACAGGTACATAGTTCCCTTTCCCAATCTTGGTTTTCAAGAATCTTCTGGGATGGATGTGGATGATTTTGAATAGAGTTACTCACCTTTTGTGGGTCATGATTTACTCCATCCCCCAATATTGTAACACTCTGATTATTCTAAGGGGCTAGCATAATTATAGAATCATTGTCATTGAAGTGGGTGTCATGGCTGTCACCAACTGTGACAAACCTCAACATTTAATTTTCCTCTCCTCTGCCTTCTCACATTTTCTTGATCTTTAGAAGCAGTTGTTCTTATTTTTCCATCTCTCCAAGAATGTTTGTTGGTTGGGACTTATTTCTCCTGAAATCTTCACAGAGGAGACTAGGGTGATCGTGTGTTCGATTATTCAGCTCATGTTGAACTCTGACCATAAGCTGTTACAGGTGACACATGAGGAAACAGGAGATACCGAGATCTTCACCCTCACAAACCTTGTATTCTAGCAGAGCCGGCAGACAGTCAACAAAATAAATAACGATTAGCAATGTTAACAGAAACCTATTAGTAATAGCAGATGATAAATGGAGCAAAAAAATGTAAACAGTAAGGAGGGTCAGGAATGCTGGGGTTGGGTTAGGCCTCCAGGGCAAAGTTAAAATGATTTATTTTATTTTAATTATTAAATCAATTTTGAAAAAAATAGATGGTGCTTAGGAATTATATATTACCTGTAAATCAAAGATTAATTTCTTTCTGACTCATCTAAAATTTTTAAACTGTAGCAAACTCAAAATGAACTCAAATATCCTTAATACGATTTCATTCCTATTTTCTGAGGAGAGATAAGCGTTAACAGTTTTCTGTGGGAAATTTCCCACTCATAGAGACTTGCTTCTCTATTTTACCCATTGCTACAAGGCTAGATAATCACAAATAGAACTTGAGTATGGCATCAAAGGAAATGATGTGGGTGCAAATGTGCTTCAAGAAGAAGCTATAAATAATTTTAAAATAGAAATGCTTACTTTAATATATAAA
>NW_005353967.1:765587-776318 GCF_000412655.1 Myotis brandtii | reverse complement strand
GGTGGGTGACTGAAGCTCCCAACCGCTCCTTTTTTTCTTTTTCTTTTTCATTCTGGGCCAGCTTTAGCTCTGAGGCTTGGCTCCAGCTCTGAGGCCTCGACTGCTGAAAGCACGTATCTGGTTTGTTTGGGTTCTATAATCGAAACACTGTTTCAACTCCAGCTCTGAGATCCTGGCTGGCTGAAAGCAGGTTTCTCGGGTTTTGTTTAGCTTCTATATTTTTAACAATGTTTCTTAAACTGCAAGCTCAGAGGCCGCCAGCGGAAGGCGGGGAACATTGGCTTCCTCTGTCACTGAAGCAAGCAAGCCTCCTGTTCGCTTCAAGCTGCCTGGCTGCCGGCCGCCATCTTGGTTGGCAGTTAATTTGCATATTGTTTGCATATTGCCCTGATTAGCCAATGGGAAGGGTAGCGGCCATACGGCTAATTACCATGTTTCTCTTTTATTAGATAGGATATATTTCATACTAGTATATGGATATACATATTATTATCTTATGATTGCCTTAAACCAGGTGGCTTAAAGCAAAAAGGTAGCTGGTTTGCCTCAGTGGATAGAGCATCATACTGCGAACTGAAGGGTACCAGATTTGATTCCAGTCAAGGGCACATGCCCAGCTTGTGGGCTCGATCCCCAGTAAGGGGCATGCAGGAGGCAGACAATCAGTGATTCCCTCTCATCATTGATGTTTCTAACTCTTCCTTCCTCTCTGAAATCAATAAAAAATATATTAAACAACAACAACAAAAACAAGGTGTCTTCTCTCACAATTCTGGAGGCCATAACCCCAAATCAAGGTGTCAGTGGTGCCACACTTCCTCCAAAGGTTCCATGGGGGAATCCTTTCTTGCCTCTTCAGCTTCTCATGCTTCAGCTTCAGCTTCTCAAGACATATGTAGACATGTCTTGGCTTCCTTGGCTTGTGACCGCATCACTCCACTGTCTCTGCCTCTGTCTTCACGCTGCCCTTCCTCTGTGTGCCTGTTTCTTCCCCTCTTGTGTCTGTGTGTTTCATAAAGGACACGTGCTATGGTGTTTAAGGCCTAGGTGGATAATATAGGAAGATCCTCTCAAGATTCTTAATTAAATTACATCTGAAAAACCCCTTTTTCCAAAATACCTAACATTAATAAATTTTGGGATTAGCACCTGAGCATATCTTTGGGGGTGGGGGGAGAGGCTGCCATTCAACCCCCTATAGGGGATTTGATTTTTATATCAAAAGACTTATAGCTTAAAAGCTTTGCCATTGATCATAGTTATGCCCCAGCAATATTTTATCTAATAAAGAGGGAATATGCAAATTGACTGTCACACCATCACAAAAGATGGTGGCATCCACAGCCACAAGATGGCGGCGCCCAGTCCCCTCAACCCCGCTGGAGTCCCCCAGTCCTTTCAGCCAAGCCAGGGGTGGGGATGGTAGGCGCACAGTGCGCTGGACCTGCCCTCAGCCCTCCAGCTGCTCAGGGTCAGCCCGAGGTACAGGCAAGCCTCGGATGGCGGCTGTTTAGCCACCCAGGGCTGCCCAAGGCTCAGGTAGTGAGGGCCGGCCGAGGCTTGCACTGCTGGCAGTTGCAGCAGCAGAGGTGTGATGGGGGCGTCACCTTCCCCTGATCGCTGGGTTGCCTCCTGCCCCTGAGGGCTCCAGGACTGTGAATGGGAGCAGGCCGGGCTGAGGATGCCCCCCTCCAGTGCATGAATTTTCATGCACTGGGCCTCTAGTATGTAATAAAAATATTTTAGAAAGTAAATCACAGAATAACAATGCATTTTTATAAACTTCAACATGTATCATCTGAAGATAATTACTAAATTTTAAGAATATATTTTTGGGGAATAAGTGGTTAATTTTGGTAAAAACAGAACTATCTTATGTAATCAACTTGATGTTTTTCACTTCTGCCATGAATCCCATTAGTTACTTAGACAACCCTGTGTTTCTGCATAAAATTAAATGTTAAAAATATATCAGCAGGAAGTAAAAGGTCAGAGTGATACCTCTTTTCTTTTTGTCATAAAGGACAAAAGCAAAAGTACTGGAAAAATTAAAGCATTAATATAAGAAAATATGAATAAAAGAGAAATAATTTTAATAAAATTTAAAAAGAAAGACTTAAGCAAAGCAGTAGAAATAAAATAGAAAAATGCCCTTGAAAAGACACAAGGCACAAATGAAATAGGTATTTGAAAACTTGATGAGCATATACTAGTAGTCTGTATCTCAGATTTTCTGGAACATTCTACTTTTCTCTTGACATTCATATTTCTGGCCTAGCTGCCTCAGAGAATGCTGGGTGTTGGAAAACTCTTTTGCCACTCTGGACATTACCGACTTCACACCTCAAGGACAGTGATCTATTATGTACCAATAGTTAGTGAAAATGGCCTTTAGAGAGAATCCAGAAGACCCTCTGACAACATTTACTTACGGGCTTCGGGCTGCTCTGAGCTGATCATTTCCCTCACTCTTAAGCTTGCCTTTCAGTGCTGCACTGAGGCCCATTTTCCTCTCCCAGGAAGCGTAATGCCTTTGATTCAGCCTCCCTTTCTCTGAGAGTGACCAGTGCAGATTTATGTTTCCCCTCTTCTGTCCCCTGTGTGAGGTTGCCGAACTTTTCTGTTTCAGCTACCAAACTGTTCTCAGTCTTTTGTTCTCTCTGTTCTTGAGCCATAAATAAATGATGTACTCCCTTGATTCAATAACAAATTAAAAACAGAAAGGCAAAAGCAAATTTGCTCCTTTAAAAGTCATCATTTACCCATATTTGAAAGAGAAGGAAGGCTTTCTGGCAGGAAATAGGTGATCCCGAGGGGATATTGGGCATGTCTAATGCAATCAGTGTTATTTGATCAATTGGCTTCTGTTTAATTGAGAGGAGAAGCTTTCCTGTCAGTCTCATTCTGTTTTTATGATGGCTCAAAAAATACTTTCATAAAAATCAACCTTTTGAAATTATATTGCCAAAGCAATAGCATCCGAAACCATTGTCTGTACTCAATAAAGGTTTAAAAGACAAATGAAAAGATCATTATCCAGTGTTCATCCTCACCTGAAATCATTGCTGGTGGTAAAATTGGTCAATGTGACAGGAATGACTTCTAATGGAGACTGACATTAACTCCTCTGAGGCCACTGCATGGGTAGTAAGCGAGCCAACTGCATATTCATTTTAAGTTTGATTTTTCCAACTTCTGTGTTACATATGAATGTCACTCTTTCATTTGTCAGTGAATGCTGGGTTGGAATTTGGTAATAGAGGAACATAAAATATTAAGTAATCTCTCAGTGGCCAGAAAAAGCTAGTGCAACTTGAAATTGTATTTCTAGGAGAAATGTTTTCTGGTGGTTTGGGATAAAATGTGTAAGAAGATTCTATGGCCTTTGCAAGAAAAGCCCAATCCAGATTCAAGAGGGTGTTGTGTTGGGCTTGAAGTTCTTTGCAGATCTACTTTAAATATTTAGGTATTTTGTTAGGTAATAAGAGTATTACAGCTTTAATCTCTACTGTGATTTAGAAAGGAAGAGAGAAGTAGTGATCTGTTTACAGTGCTTATTAACTAAATGCATTCATTTGCATAATACCTCTTTAGGGATGGACTACATTATTCCGAGATTTCTATATGTGGAACTTCAGGGATATTTTAGGCTTCAGCGATACTAAGGTCTTAACTTAAATTCTATTAGATTAGCACAACAACATTTCCTGATTAAAAATCCCCATTAGTGGTAAGATAACTTCTGAGAAGCACTTTTCACCTTATGGTGCCAGCAACAGGGGAGAATAAATATTCTTGTTTGAAAGTGAATTCCTTATTGGAAGGCATGAGGTTGCTTTTAAATATATGAAAAGAACACTATTTGATGCTGGAAGAATTTAAATATTCTGGAGGAAAGAAAAAACAACAACAACACAAAACCCCATGCTTTTGAAAATACTTAAATTCTAAATTTTTAATATAAGGGCAGTAATTAAAAAATGTGATTCCCTGGTAGATTTCAATTTTGACATGTTCTTTAAGAAATGAAAAATGTTGACTTGCTCTTGTTGCAAAGTGCTAGTTTTACCTTTAATTGCATAAGTATTTCCATATTAAAAAAAAACAAAACACCCCTTCCACAATCAGGCATGATCATGTGATTTTTATTGCTCTTCCCTATAGAAGAGTTTTCTTCTCCAACCATCGACTGCAACCATATGGTGTGACTTGGTTTACCCAATGAGGTATGAGTAGCAATGATATATTCCCTTTGCAAGAAAATAATTTAAGGGCCTCTGATGGTTGTGCATCTCTCTTTCCTTCAGTTTTGGAAATGGCAATGTCCTAGCCTGCATATTCCTTCAGTCTGGATCTGGAGCAGATCCCTACAGTGTGAAAGATAATAATCTTTGTTTATTTACATGAGAGACCTTTGGAAGGTTGGAAACCATTAACATTTTGTGGTGTTTGTATGTGGTATTGTCATTGTTATCATTGATATCACTGTAACCATATACCTAGTGGGAGCAAAACTAAAAATTCACCTCATAAATGATAATGTTCCCTGTGTCTGTTACTTTGAACGCAACCACTGTATGGCTGGTACTATCTCTCAATCTAGTTTGTTATTATACATTAGCCAAAGAGCATGACATATTTTAAATACCTGCCTTAGGGATATTTTATACTTACTGCAGGATGGAGTGGCCTCCCATGTCTTTTTTTTAAAAATATATTTTTATTGATTTTTTACAGAGAGGAAGGGAGAGGGATAGAGAGTTAGAAACATCGATGAAAGAGAAACATCGGTCAGCTGCCTCCTGCACACCCCCCACTGGGGATAAAGCCTGCAACCCAGGCATGTGCCCTTGGCCGAAATCAAACCTGGGACCCTTCAGTCCACAGGCTGACGCTCTATCCACTGAGCCAAACCGGTTAGGGCAAGGCCTCCCATGTCTTACTGACTGCTTTGAACTTTCAATTATTTGTAATATATGTAAATGTATTTGGTGTATTTGATTAAGGTTTTGGGTCTTATTTATAAGATACACTATATTAAAGTAAAGACATGTTCATAGCATCTAAATTATGTCACTCCATAGTGAAATAAAAATAAAGTCTTCTCTGAGGAAGAATTATGATCAGTTATATTAGAAAGAATAAGAAATGAGAATTGAAAGAGAATGTAAAATCAAAGTAAACAAGATAGAAATGGGGAGACCATATAAAAAAGAAAGATAAGGAGATTACTTTAGCCATAAATGTCAGGAACTTAGAGTTTTCTAGTGACATAATTTTAAAACAATGGCCAAATGTTAAAAAGATGCATAATTTCTGAGAACATATTGAGAAGAAATTCAAATTAAAGGAATCTGTGTGAATATGGAATCAAATGAGAAAATGAAAGGAAAGTAAGAAATCACATCTCCTTCTCCCCCATTTAGGTCTATTCTTTCAAGGCATGATGCTTGGAAGAGTTTGAAGGTGGTGTGAAATCTTAAAATAATTAATATATTCTGAAATATTCAAGTTATGCTTTCCAATGTTATGCAATTCAACGTGGGTCCTAGAGAGGAACTGGTAGTCATTCTGTACCTTGGATAAGAGAAAATATCAGGAGACAACAATCAGAGGTATTCCTGAATAAGTTAAATTGAGCACACTCATATTGTGCCTTCATCTTCTACTTTTTGTTTTTTGTGTTTTTGTTGTTTTTTGTTGGGGGGGGCTAGAAAACAAAGTCCAATGTGAGGGAGTAAAAAACATATTACAGTTCTTTCACCCATGATTCTGGCTGCAACAATCTGCTGCCCCACCTACAAGTTTGGGGTGTGGGAAGTAAGAAGTGAGGAGTATGTTGGAAAACACTAGTTTTAACTGGCATGGAATAGGCACTGACCAGGCAAAATGGACGGTGCCCAAATTCATTGGAAACCTATGTCAGTCTGATTGGTGGTAAATCAGCTTTGAACTTGTAAACAAGACTGAGTTTGAAACTGGCTTTTTGAGAAAGGGGAAGAGTCAGTATGGCCAAAATATTCTCATGTAAGTTGCTTTAACTTCTTATGATCCCAGAGTAAAAAAATATCTCTTTGTTATTTCTCATCATCTTGATTTACTTGATCAATTAAAATAATAACTGGTACAAAGCAGCATAAAATCATTCATTTATGTTAGTGTGATTATACACCTGAATTCAGTCCAGTTCATCCAGTGGCCGTTCTCAGGAATACTGAGTTTGAAACTGGCTTTTTGAGAAAGGGGAAGAGTCAGTATGGCCAAAATATTCTCACGTAAGTTGCTTCATCTTCTTATGATCCCAGAGTAAAAATATCACTTTGTTATTTCTCATCATCTTGCTTTACTTGATCAATTAAAATAATAATTGGTACAAAGTAGCATAAAATCATTCATTTATGTTAGTGTGATTACACACCTGAATTAAGTCCAGTTCATTCAGTGGCCGTTCTCAGGAAACTTAGAGGCCAGAAAACCTTAATAAGAGGAGGGGGCAGCAACTTCCTTTGTAAAGGCCAAAGCTAAGACTGTCCTGCTGAGATTGAATGGTTGCCCTTCTCCTGGGAAGGGATATCCTGTCATGGTTGGGAGCGTGGTCTCTGAAACTAGAATACCTGGATTTGAGTCTGCCAATCTGTGTGACCTTATCAAGCTACTTAAATATTTAGTTGGCACCTCAGTTTACCTACCTGTAAAATGGGAAATAGTGTATTTCTACTTCTTATGGGTTTGGGGAGGATTGACGAAATAAATAAGTAAGCACTTTATATAAGTGCCTGGCACATAACAAGCACTATATACATGTGAGTTACTAGAGTATTAGTGACAGGAATCTAGAGCCTATTTTGCCTGTTTTCCCCATAATCTCTCTGTTCGAGCTTCTTTCTCCACTTTTAGTTCTGATGAAAATATTTTGTGCTGTGGATTGGCCAACTACAGCTCCTCTCACCACGTATTTTTAGTCTCAGCTCTTCTAGCAATTAGGCAAAGGGTAAAAAGAAGTCATAAGCTCTATTTAAATATCCTTCAGAAAAGGGAATTAGATAGAAGACTCATGGGAGACATCTCAGTCCTGGGACTTTCTGGGGACAAGAGGGTGAAAATGCAGGTGAAGATGGATATTATTAGAGTGTGCATGTGTGAATGAATATATCCGTTAAAATAAGAATTAAAGTGCACATGGAATGAGGAAAGTTATTAACAGTGGTGTTTAGTTTAGAAACTGAAAAACTAAAAAATAAATGATGCTGTGGAAATACACATTGTATTTTTTTAAAATCCTCATGAAAGGATATTTTTCCATTGATTTTAGAGAGAGTGGTAGTGGGGTGGGGGTCGGGGAGACAGAGAGAAACTTCGATGTGAGAGAAACGCATTGATTGGTTGCCTCCTGCATGTGCCTGGACCCAGGCCAGGGAGTAGCCTGCAACCCAGGTACTTGCCCTTGACAGGAATCGAACCCGGCTCCCTTCAGTCCACGAACCACTGCTCTATCCACTGAGCTAAACCTGCTAGGGCCACATCATATTTATAAAAAATATGTTTTTATTGATTTTAGATTTTAAAGAGAAAAGAGAGTGAGAGAGAGAGAGAGAGAGAATGAGAGAAACATTGATGCGCTGCCTCCTGCACATCCCCAACTTGGGACTGAGCCGGCAATGTGGGCATGTGCCCTGACTGGGAATTAAACCAGGGACCTCTTGGTGCATGGGACAGTGCTCAACCAGCTAAGCCACACCAGCTAGGGGATACCTAGTATTTATGAAAAGTAATTTTTCTAAACTGTTTATATGTATTTTGATTGTATGATAACTGAAAAGATGTTGTTATACAGTCTTTAATGTGAATTGGTTAATAAGACAGAGGCCTTCATGAATGTTTGATTTCCTATTTATAACACACCTTTGAAGAAATAAGACCATTTACTGTGTTGGTCTTTATGTTGGGAAGGTGTTGTTAATTTTCACCCAAAAGCATATAGCACCCAGAATGACTCACCCTGTTACTTCTTTTAGAAACTAGTTTCCCACTTTGGCAGGAAATATAGTTAAATTCATATGACACTGAAATATATTTTAAGGAAGTTATTTTTGAAAAGGGGAGGCATATGACTTAGTAAAATTTTCTCTCTTCCTAAGATGCCACTCCTTGTCCTCCTTACCAGTCTGCATTGCTGCTTATTTTTTATTCTTCTTCGGTTTCTTTTCTTCTGCTTTACTCTTAATATTGATGTTACTTTTTTAAAAACTATATTTTATTGATTTTTTACAGAGAGGAAGGGAGAGGGACAGAGAGTTAGAAACATCAATGAGAGAGAAACATTGATCAGCTGCCTCCTGCACACCCCCTACTGGGGATGTGCCCGCAACCAAGGTACATGTCCTTGACCGGAATCGAACCCGGGACCCTTCAGTCCGCAGGCCAACACTCTACCCACTAAGCCAAACTGGTTAGGGCTTGATGTTACTTTTTAGGTGGCCAGTCCTCTCCTAGCCTCATATATATAATGTTTTTATTGATTTTTTACAGAGAGGAAGGGAGAGGGATAGAGAGTTAGAAACATCGATGAGAGAGAGACATCGATCAGCTGCCTCCTGCACACACCCCACTGGGGACGTGCCTGCAACCAAGGTACATGCCCTTGACTGGAATCGAACCTGGGACCCTTGAGTCTGCAGGCTGACGCTCTATCCACTGAGCCAAACCAGTTAGGGCCTCCTAGCCTCTTAAATACCCTTCCTGCCTATTACCTCATTCAACAATGTTCCCCCTTTAATAAGCAGATGCTTTCTGAAGAACCATTCCAAAAATCTGAAATGTGCCAAAACGACTCTGAGTTATTTCTTTAAAAAATATTTTTATTGATTTCAGAGAGAGGAAGGGAGAGAATGAAACATCAATGATGAGAAAGAATCATTGATTCACTGCCTCCTACATGCCCCTACTGGAGAGTGAGCCAGCAATTCGAGCATGTGCCCTGACTGGGAATTGAACCTTAACCTTCTGGTTCATAGGTTGACACTCAAAAACTGAGCCACACCAGCCAGCCTCTGAGTCATTTCTCTGAGAGACAGAATGTTGAGTCTCAAATCTGTATCAATAGAGACCCAAATATTTGAGTAAAACCCTTACCCCCCATAAGTATTGCGAGGGAACTCAATTGAGCCTAGTTATAGAACATCTTGGATATATTTTTTCCTTGATTGTTAAAAACAGTTTTTAAAACACTGATTATGAATGTTAATGAGTTCTCTAATTGTGTCAGTTTGCTTTCACAACTTCAGTCTGTTATTACAAGTGTTAGTGTATTAAATTGAAAGGTATACCTTACCTGTATTAATGACTAGCAATATTTAGGTAAGAAAGAAAATGAGAATTTTCTTACAAAGTAAAAGAAAATGTAAAGGACAGAGAGCAGTATGGGAAAAGTGTGAAACTGCGAAGGAAAGCCCGCAGATGCTCTGAGAAGGTGCCTGTTGTTAAGCAAACTATTTCTCTGAAGCAGCATCAGCTAAAAGGGAGGGCGTATGAAGCATAATCTGGAGGGGGAGATGACGCAGAGCTTCTGATTGATCCAGTCTGTGAATACATATATGTGCTGTCCCTTAACCATGCAGGTTGAAGAGACAGAATCAATCATCAGAGATAATGCTAGAAGATAAAAATAAGTCTAGAGAGCATACTTCCTCTGCCAACCTTTCTGAAGTCCAGACATGACTAGCCCATGGGAAGAGGTGACTACACAGTAGGACCCCATGTGACTTAGAAAGACTTCTGCCTGAGGTTTGGGCCTGCACCACACTCAGCAGCAATTGAGCACATTTCTAAATTTATCCAATCACATCCAGGCCTGTAATTATCTAGCATGAAAAAGCATAAAAATGTTTATGTCACCACTGGACATTTTTTCACTTGAATAGGTTTTTTTTTTGTTTTGTTTTGTGTTTTATTTTTTGAAAGCAGCCCACGACTCCTAGGTTCCCTAAATGTGGCTGGGTCCACCCAGACCAACATATTAACAAAATGGCCTGATTGTACATGTGTGGTCCAGTAAGGAAGCATGCATTGACAATAACAATGGAATGGAATGGAAAGTAGAAATGGAATGCATGAAGATAAAAACACACACAGTTTTTTGGTACTATTTTAATACTTCTCTCATCCAATACTTATATTTCCTAACCTTCTAACTGGCAAACAGTAAAATATGTATAGTCTGAGGCATACAAATAAAAAAAGAAACTTCCAAATATAAACCAGCTGCAAAATATGTATATTTTTTAGAATCACTGAAGAGCCCTGGCCACATGGTTCAATTGGTTAGATTATAGTCTCAATATACCAAGGTTTCGGATTTGATTTCTAGTCAGGGCACATGTAAGAAGTAACTGATGAACCATAAATAAATGGAACAACAAATCCCTTCCCTTCCTTCCTTCCTTCCTTCCTTCCTTCCTTCCTTCCTTCCTTCCTTCCTTCCTTCCTTCCTCTCTCTCTTTCTCTCTCTCTCTCAAAATCAATAAATAAAAAAATTAATTTAGGATCACTGAAGAAAAGGGTCTAATACCCCATAATTAATCACCTAAGCAACTCAGCAAATATCCATTTCCTTTATAAGTATGAATCAGGAAGAGATTGAACACATTTATTTCAGTATGAGTGCAGTCTACATATATATACAGTACATACAAATTCAACCATTTCATATATATATATACATATATATATATA
>NW_005353967.1:672673-765521 GCF_000412655.1 Myotis brandtii | reverse complement strand
TTAAAGCTTTAAAGCTTTTAGATTAGGCATTATATTCTAAATCTAAATATATATAAAAGGTTAAGTGACCAACCATACATCCATACATCCAACCATCCGGCCAGCTGGCTGGCTGGTACATATGATGCACACTGGCAATTTAAAAATAAACGTTGACTTGCGCATGTGTGATACATATAAAGCTCCCATTCATTGAATTTCTTAATAGTATACTCCTTTGGGAATGCCATGTCATAAATTAAAATTGAAAGTATGTTGATTACACCTACTGAGAAATCTTAATAGTAAATGGGGTCTTTGCAATGGTACTAGATTTATTATAGAAAGATTGCAACTTAACATAATAGTAGCTGAAGTATTAACAGGATCTGCCGGGTGTGGGGAGGGACGGGGGTAAGGACTGTGGGAGGTTTGCTGGTCAGGGGAGGGACTGCAGGAGGTTGGCTGCTGGCCCCAAGGAGGGAGCCAGCCTTCAGCCCCACCTGGAAAAGGGGCCACGTCCACTGCCACCCACCCCTGGTTCCCAGTCCCAGCTCGGGGGATCAGGGCCTGCCAGCAAGGGGTAAGGTCTGCAGGTGGTTGGCAGGCCGGGGGAGGTTGACTGTGGGAGCACACTAACCACAAGGGGGAAGCTCCTGCATTGAGCGTTTGCCCCCTGGTAGTCAGTGCACATCATAGCGACTGGTCGTTCGGTTGTTTGGTCATAATGATCGTTTAATATATAGATAATGAGATCTAATACCTAAAAGAGGAGATTTGACACAAATACAAATACCTAGGCTACACTGTAAAATGAAAATAATATAAGAAGCTTTTTAATTAATTGAGTGAGGTAGAGTTAGCACAGGTTTTTAATAACAACTTAACAGTGCATACCATTTAGCCAAATACAAATACTGGCTAAAGAGTTCTAGGCAAGGGAATAGAATGGGCAAAGTCATAGTGGAGATGATTGATGGATGGAGGGATGGATTGATAGATAGATGTATGAATATCTGGAGGAATTTTAACTTTATTTGACAGAAGGTCAACACCATTGAAAATATTTAAGTAAGGAGAAAGTAAGAATTGGTATGGAGTGCTGGAGGCAATGGCATGTTGAGAAAGGCTCTTCAGAAAGATAAATATACCCTTAGCCTAAAATCAATACAATGGGAGAGAAGGAAGTGAAATAGTGTTACAAAATTTTTGACCAGATTAGTTGGAAAAAGGGAAAGACCCTTAAGATAAAGTCAGAAATTACTGAAGATATAGATATGAAATCATCTCCACAGTAGTAATATCAGAAGCAATGGGAGTTAATCAGATCATCATTTATGATAAAATCAACTGTCATTTATGGAGGTCAACAGATATAGATTAAGCAAGAGAAAACTTAATAGATATGATGGCATGAAGGATTTGGGGGAGAGGGTGACAAATTTCAAGGTATATGATTACCATGAAAGCAGTCATTCTCAAATGGCCTATGTGTTATCATAGGGCCATTGGAAACCTATTGAGTTATTATCAGTTTCAAAGAAGGTTCTTAGTAATACACATGCCAAGTATAACCTTTCCTAATAGAAGAGAAAGAAAAAGATGGACTACAACAAAGTATGTACAACATGATATTCAACTCTTGACATTTAAAAACAAAAAGCAATATTTTTCAACTTGAGTAGGTTGTTTAATTTTTTTAAATTATATTTTTATTGATTTTAGGGAGGAAAGGAGAGGGAGAGAGAGGTAGAAACATCAATGATGAGAGAGAATTATTGAACAGCTTTCTCCTACTGGGGATTGAGCCTGCAACCCGGGCATGTGCCCTTGACCAGAATCTAACCCGGGACCCTTCAGTCTGCAGGCCAATGCTCTATTCACTGAGCCAAACCAGCTAGGGTTGTATAATTGTTTTCTGACAAGAAACCTAAGATTCTAAATAACTCTTCCAAAGATGGTGAGCTATCCAGTAAAAACAGATGGACAGAAAGACAACATTTAAATCTAAGAGGAGCCTATAAGCTTCAGTGGCATTTGAAATATTCATGGTGTTATCAGAAGCTTAGCCTGCACTGAATCATGGCTGGTTTGTAAAATCAGTCCAACTCTTGCCTCATCTTCCAAACTGACTGTGGATCCCATACAAAGCTTAGAGAAGAGCTGGGCTGACTCTGCTTTGTTTTGTTTTTTTAGCAACTATTGACTGTAGGCATCAAATTCAATTCTCCATTGCTCAGTTCCTTCATCTATAAAATGGGAATGATAGTGCCTACATTGAAATGGAGTTGTGTGGGAATGTGGGAATGTTTATATATATTTTTAAAACACAAGCTTTTGTTACTGTTTCTGATACCAGTTTCTTTCTACCTTTTTTTGGTCATTATCTATGCAATTAAATCATGGTCTTAGAGTGAATATTTGAAAAACAGGACCAACTCTGAGAAAGTCCTTTTCTGTTCTTTAATTTTATGATACTTATGTAGTAGCTACAATCTCCACCAAAGGGAAAACAGGTCAGTTGGAGGATACAGATTTTTATTAAAGCAATAACACATTATAAAAATAACACACAAAAAATCTTTAGGGTTATGGGGTCATTTTTCATTCTCAATCGAGTTTTAATTTAAGGGTTTGTATGTCATTGTTTGGATTATTTTTTTAATCAGCTACTCTAACAATAAGACTAACCCTGACACATTACCCAAAGTTATAAAGATTATAATTTAGGTTACTTTTCTTCTAACCTATGCATAAATTGTATCATATCTTAAAAAAAATAAGTGCAATCATTGTGTTCTTATGGAAGGGGAAGAAAGAAGCCCTTGTAGCATGCAGCTAGCATTGTACAATTTCCTCCTGGCTCCCTGACACATGTGCGGCTGTTGATGTTGCCATTGAATATTTCTCCCCTGCAAATGGCAGTATTATGAAGGGAAATTTCATTGTTGGACTTTCTGTGACTCCCTACAGAAGAGAGTACACTTAATCATTATATTTTGCAGATTAGGTAAGGATTCATCCTTGCTTTTTCTTTTCCTCCAGCAATTTAATATTGAGGTTGGACTATAATATTATAACTAGTAATATTATAATTAAAAAGTGACTTATGAAAGTGCACCATAAACAAGGCCCTGTACCCCTTAGCAACTAGTGTTGGTGACTAGATAGAATAATAATACAATGTCAAAATAGTATGATTTTTTTCATTGATTATTCCTGTTTTTATTTTAAAATATAGTTAAACATGCAGTTATGTTGGATAATGTGGGAAGAGTGGTACCTGGGGGAGAAGAAGGATGAGACCATGTTAACATGCTCTGCAACTGTATCATAACGGGTCACAAAGTATATCTTTCTATACCTATATTTTTATTTATCTCTAAGTGCACTGCCATTTTGTTTTCATGGCTTTTTAAGGTAACATATTTATCATAATAAATGTGATTTCTTATATGCTATGGAATTGCACTGAACTTCAAAACAGTGATTCCTCTTAAAGGAATTATATAGGGAACAGCAGAGTTCTTCTGAGTCAGTATTGATATTCAATAAAACTTGTTTTCAAAGTCCTCAGGATGCCATATGGGATTTCTATCTTCCTGTACTTCTTCCTCAGGCACTAAAATTTCTTGTCATCTATCTTCTTGTCTCTGTTTCCTTTTTCCTTTCATTTTATACAAAAAATTTATTCCAGCATGCAAACCATTCTTGCACACCTGACCTGCTGCTGGACATCGATAGGATACTGAGGATAATTAGTGACAACAGTGGGGAAAAATATGTTCACAGCCACAAGACAATCAGAAGAGGAGATATCCTGATAGTTGGGAAATATACAGCTCTATTGGGGTTCAACAAGATTAGGATGAACTTCTTTTTGAAATAAATTCACGTCAGTATCTTAAGGACGGTTTTCAAATTAAACTCTAGTATTATATAATCAAGGTCCTTGCTCACCAATTACAAAGATTGTAGATAGATATAATAAATTTTAAGTGGCATTCATTCTCTACTGTGAAATGTGGTGTCAATCAGATTTTCCTCCTATCTAGGTCTCAGCCTATCTTCCAATAGCAGCGACTGCTTGCTCTCTGCCTGATAACAGTACTCTTTAATAATAGCTAGAATCTTCAGAGTCCAAGTCCCAGGGGGAGTCAGGAGCTTCTCCCTCTCCTCTCTGTCTTGGGCCACTTTCCAGTCACTCAAATTTCTTGACTTATGTTTTCTGTATCTCATACTTTCCCAGATAATTGGCACTGAGACTGTGCGTTTTTTTAAGGGATTCCCCCACATTCAGGCCACATGGATGTGGTCTGCCTGTTGTCTCCAAGATAGCAATAGTTCAGCTTAGAATAGTTTAACTTCCTTATAGGAGATACACATGGATAGAAGATTTTTTTTTCTTATACTTAGTCCTTAGAAATTGGGTCATAAAAGAGAAGCTCCTTCATTGATTATGACTCTGGGTTATTTAATCATAATTGTCACACATGGTGACATCCGTGGCACAGACCAGGTTTTGCTATGGCGAGCCAGGATAGTTTCTTTTCTAACAGTGCTGCAATGTGAGAGAAATACCATTCTTTGTATTGAGTAGCCTTCTTGTGCTCAACTCCTTATTTCCTTAGTGTAAGAACTTAAATAGGAAAATGTGCACACATTTTCCAAGGACACACAATACCATGAAAACAAAGAAAAATGTGACTCTATGTGTAGAAAATAATCTATATTTTTAAATATAGCATGCCATTTCCATCAGTGTTTTAAAGATCTCATGGCCAACATCTGCCAAAGTTTGGGCTCTAAAGGTGTCATTGCTTTCTGATGCCCCAAAGTCTGCAGGAAGTTTTCTTCAAACATGCGACCTGGGAATGAAAGTTTAGCTCTAAGCTAATCCTTGAAAGTAGTTACTTTCTTTTTCTTCCTATGACTTGAGGAATCACTGCCTTTTCCCTGTGCAGTGGAAAACTTGAGCTTTCAGCCACGCCAATCTGCAGTCTTTTCTCATGTATCATTGTTAAGTCTTGTTGTATAAGCTGATTTATGCTATATAATAATGACAAAGAAATTATCCCTAATGTAATCTTTATTTCTAATCAGTGAGTAATTACTGAAGGAAAGGACAAACACTAGGAGATATAAATTTTGATTTACTTTGTCATTGAGTGTTTTATCATTTAGACTGATTCATTATATCTTAAAAAATAATGAATATTAATATTAATGAGCTTGAGCAATCTGATCCAGTGAAATCATATTTGGTGTATACCCCATAAAAACATTTGGGTGGAACATACAGGGCACACATTCTTTTTCTTTAAAGAAATAAAAATGAACATGCATAGATTTATGTTTTTCACTGTTTTTTATATTAGCTATATGTGAGTTGTCCACACCCAAATCTCACATTCAGCAGATAAGTAAATATGATATTCATAGTATATATATAAATATAGTATTACATAGGTCTATAACTATCTATCATCTATCTATCATCTATCTATCATGCTTGGCTCTGCTCTAGAAGTCATGTTTTGGCTCTTATGTCAAAAAGACATAGGGAACGTTGGGTTCTGGTTCTTTACAAAAAATCCCCAAGGAGTTTTTTAGAAAATGTGATGAATACAAAATTTTAGGCCTGTACTTTTTTAGGAGAAAGAGTAGCTTGGGGAAACTTTTATACTGGCATTTAATAAGAAGGCCTGATAAACCAACTCAAAGTTAATTATTTTGCTAGTTAAATTATTTTCCTTGGAATAGTCTATCTCAGCATGGTGTGTAGAAAATCTCCATCAAAATATTCTTGGGAACTTTGCTGAAATCCAGATTCCTTCTGATTATCTGAGTCCGAATCCCTGGGTAGAGTTGCTAGTATCTGTATTTTCTTGGAAGCAATCCCAATAATTTTATAGAATGGTGGATATAAACGATTTTGCTAAACTTGTAACCCGGTCAAACAGTGCCATGAAGAGGTTAGGAGTTTACTTAGCATGAGGCATCTTGGTTAAGGTTAAGGTTTCCCAGTTACTAAAAAGGTATATGATTTGGTGAGATGAGATTTAAGGGCATAAGGACCAGAGAAAATCATTAGCTGGTCAATAGGCATAATTACATTTTTCTCTGAAGGAATTGAGGAGGCTGGGTAGGGGCAGCCTTTTTCTTTCCTCGGATGCAGGTGGATCACATGCTGTTCCTGAAGAAAAGAAAGGTCGCTAAACAGCAGGCAGGGATACGAAAGTTATGAGCAATTTGCCCCCATTGTTGTATCAGGTCTATTGATAAAACAAAAAGCAGTGATTTGTGCATCTAGCACCCCAGCTATTCTGAGAGGGCTCTCCAGAGGACTGGCTTCTCTCTTGCCAGTCTTAGAGCTCTGATGGGAAAGGTACAGTCTAGCCACCTAGAGGAGAAAGGAAATGGCAGCATGGGCTGGCAGATGCTATAGAAACTCCCCCCTGCACAGCAGAGTGAATGGTTGAAAACATCCAGCTCTCAACATTCTGGGAGGAAAAAAAAACTTATCCATGCATCCAACACCTTCATGTAGGCCTCGGATTGACCTGTTGGCAAAGCCACAAACAAGTCCCAGCTTAGAGGGCACAGTCCTCTTAGCATAATTAGGCTTGACCTTATGACGCTCCCTAGATCTTATCTGGGAAGCTAATGGACTGAGGGAGATGTAGCAAGTGCTGCCAAAACAAGTGAAACTCACAAGAACATTGTAACTATGGTGACCACTACCTTGTTTACCTCTGGTTATAAAATAAAGGCTCAGCTTGCCTCTGGATCTCTCTCTGTGGCCTCAGCCAGGCACAGGAAGATCCACCTAGGTCCTAGACCCAGCTTATTCTCTTTCATCTATTCGCCGCCCTCACTCAGGCTTGTGAACCCTTGGCTGAGCTGGCTTGGCACACCTTCCTGTCTCTGTGGCTACCCAAATAGTGAGCACTTTTCTTGTCAGCATTGGAGCTATGCTGAGTCTGGTGAATAGCCACCTCCAGAGTTCAAAGTAATCATCATCTCTGCTGATCATTATGTAGTCCTCTGGTAGTGTTATCAGTGATTGTTGTGTAATTTAAAGATTGTTTTTTTATGTTTTCCAGGTGTACCATGTTTGAACAGGGATTGCTTTATAATTATACTAGAGGCCTGGTGCACGAATTGATGCACAGGTGGGGTCCCCACGGGGGTGGGGAGGGGCCGGATGTGATCAGCCCTCTGGGCAGAGGGTGGGCAGTGGAATGCCCTTGCCAGCCTGGGATCTGGATCCACCCTGCTGACATTTGTGCTGGTTGTTGGGAGCCACCTGGCGGCCACTTTTATATTGTTTCTTCCTTGCAGAGCATCTAGGGAGAGGAAAAAGCCACAGTGCCTGAGGGCAACTTTCAGGAGGCCAGCAGCGCTGTCAGGATCATGCCAGTGGCGCTGGTCCATCGGTGCCTGGCCCGTTTTCCAGAGATTGAACCTGCAGGACTACTGAGGGAGTGAGTGGCTGCTGTCAGGCTGGTGGACCGCTGGAACGGGTCAGTCAACTGAGTGGCGCTACTGCTGTGGGAGCACACTGACCACAAGGGGGCAGCTCCTGTGTTGAGCGTCTGCCCCCTGGTGGTCAGTGCGCATCATAGCTACTGGTCATTCCAATCTTTCCAGTCATTCCAGTCGAATGGTTGTTCGGTTGCTTAGGCTTTTATATATATACATAGATTTAAAAAAACAACAACAAAAACACACGATATATGTTGTCAGAAAAAGGCAACACATCATGTCCAGGCAGAGGCATAGTTTTTTATTATCATTTGTATGCAATTATTGTTTCACTTTTCTAATTTTATGGGATTGTTTGCAACAAAATAATTTAAACACAATATGTCACCCTCTCAGTATCCTGTTAATATACCTTGGCTATCATTTGTTCAAGGCAGATTGTAGAGATTAGGATCTTTGTATCTACTTAAAATCTATGATATGCTTTCAAGGTCATTTAAATTACCCCTGGTAGTATATGATCATTGGGTTAAGTATTTTTTAAATTTTATTTTATTGTTTAAGGTATTATAAATAGTAGTACATATGCCTCCTTTTTTCCCCCCATTGACCTCACTCCTACCCCCAGCACTTGCCCTCCCCCCCCCACCCCCACCAGTGTCTTGCGTCTGTTGGTTGTGCTTATATGCATGCTTACAAGTCCTTTGGTTGATCTCTAACCCGCGCCCCCAACCATCCCCTACTTTCCCGCTGTAGTTTGACAGCCTGTTCAATGCAGTGATTTTGAGTTCTGGTCTTGCTACACAGAAGATATTCCTCATTATCCAAAATAAATTGATCATGAAAAAGCCCATTTGATGTGAACCTAATTAAAAGTCTCCGTATTTTTATCTAAATAATGATTAGGCTCTACCTCGAAAAATAAAACAAGAATCTGAAAATAATGTCATATTTAATAAAATTTATTTTATAATAGTAATTATGAATAAGTACAGTGAATAAATGGTAAATCTTATGTATAACAAGAGTTTCCATTTGTAAGCCCCCAAATATTCTCTGTTAGTGATAAAGACCATCCTTAACTCTATGTTGGAGTTTTGCACAATTAGAGCTTGTCACCATGCTGATGGAACTTTACCATCAAAATAAAATTTGGTGGAGAGAAATCCCCACTGCACCAATGAGATTTCTTATGAACTTGACTGGGAGACATTGGAGACTTGAAATTCATTGGCATATTGGGGTCTCTGTCTTTGCACCTGCATATCCAGTTTTATTACCAACATTGACTGAGTTTAAGGCACTCAATTTGCATTCCGTGAGCTCTTGTGTATGGGAACTATATTCTACACTACTTCTGAGATGCTGTTTGATGATCAATACAGAGATGGACAGGTGCCCAAGGAAGGTTTCTGCATTATCATTAAAATTGATACTGATTTTGTCATTTTAGAATAATAGTGCTTGTTTTTATTTCCATTAATGGCAAAGCAAATAATACCCAACACCAATATCCCAAAACGTGCTGTTATTATAGGGCAGAAGTCGGTCAAATTTAGATATCCCTAAATTTTTAGCACCTCCAACAGACTTTAGCACATAGTGGGGTAATAGCTTAATAATGAAGAAAAAAAAAACTTCACATAAATATTGACACTTTAGGAACACCTTGAATGCAACTTGTTACAACAGTTTTATATTGATAGAGTCATAAAATTTCTTCAGAATGCAGGCATTTATTGTAAATGGATTAATTTGAGAGACAATTAAGTTTCTTGCCAAATGGCAAATAGTCAATCAGAGCTAGAGAATGATTTCTGACCTTCTCTCTTTAGTCACCAATGAGAGTCACTTTCAAACTGTGAGCCTCACAAATTCACATTTTATTAGCATTATATCTGGGAAAAACAAAATCACAGAAATTATATATTCTAGTGTTTCTCTATTTTACTTTTTATGATTCTTTTATTTTTTTAAAATTATAGTTGACATTCAATATTATTTTATGTTAGTTTCAGGTGAGCAGCAGAGTGGTTAGACATATAATTTATGAAGTGATCCCCTTGACAATTCTGGTACCCACCTGGCACCATATATAGTAATTACAATATTACTGGCTATATTCCCTATGCTGTACTTTACATCCCCGTGACTGTTTTGTGACTAACCATTTGTCCTTCTTCACCCCTTCATCTTTTCACCTGTTCCCCAACCTCTCTACCATCTGTCAACCCTCAGTTTGTTCCCTCTATCTTTGAGTCTGTATCTCTTGTATTTTAAATTAATGCATATAATAAAATATTCTATAATAATATTTGCATGGTGAAATCCTATCTTTAAAAACATATAGTTCAATAGTAAAAAATCAACATATTTCATTATGCATTAATTCTATAAAAGTAAAATTTTTAAAGACTATATAATTTTAGTGACATGAAGAATACTTATTCTGCCATATCGTCTAGGAGTTTGTCTTGGTCCACATAATCTCAGAGTTTACATGGTCCTCACATTACTTGCAGTCATCTTAATGCTTTTGTTGTTGTTGCAGAGATTCTCCATTCTGAAGAATCAAATATTAACATATCATTGACTATCTGCACTCAAATAAAGACTTCCTCACCTCATTATCATGACTCACACTTATCACACTTACAAATTATGGACATCATTTTTTTTTAAAGTCTTAAGTAAATCAGGAAAATTTCACATTTATAGATGAAACTGAATTTTAATGTACATAATTTCTTTTGCTTGTCAATGCAGAGTGAAATTCATAAGGTAATTATGATATCATCAATCATAAATTTATATACTGCTTCCCAAGGAATATTGATTTTTGTCATAAAATTAAATAAAATGCTGATTCTAGAATATATAGTAACACTTCTTAACAAAAATAAATATATACTTATCTACTTTTTAATTTCCTGTTTTAAACTTTAAAACTTTATTCATAACTAAAAAGTACACATTAAAATAATGGTATAATTGTGGACTAGATGCAAAAAGGTAAAATCTTGAAAAGGTCTTAGGCTTTTGAGATCTAACTAGTAAGGCTACATGTAAACCTAATGAAACTCCGAAGCATGATGTTACATGGCAGGCAAACTTCTCTTTCTCTTTCTCTTTCTCTGTGACAAAGGCCTTTCATTACCTGTTCATGGTGTCGGATTTATGGCGCAGAATATAGGTATTTCTTGGAAAAAGGGAACTATTTCAAAATTACATAATTTGGATTTAGAATAAAATGTCCTATTCTGTTCACTGAGTACCTATTTTATTTTTTTCTGACTTTTAAAAAATGTCTTTATTGATAAAGGTATGACATATAATCTGAGTACCTATTTTAAATATTTCTTTCAAAAACAAAACATCTATAAAAATAACACTGAACATGCAATGGGCATTATTGCATGTCAGGACAATTGGGTAACATTGTTTATACCATAATACAGTTTTCTACCTTATTTTAATTTATTTTTAAAAAATATTTTTATTGATTTCAGAGAGGAAGGGAGAGAGAGAAACATCGATGATGAGAGAGGAATCATTGATCGGCTGCCTCCTGCACACCCCACGCTGGGGATTGAGCCTGCAACCCGGGCTTGTGCCCTGACTGGAAATCGAACCGTGACCTCCTAGTTCAAGGTGGATGCTCAACCACTAAACCACACCAGTCGGACTCCCCTATTTTTAAACAATGGCAAAAAGTTTAATAGTGCTTTTACTGCTACCATTGGTTCTGATGAGTGCTAATAACTGTTCAGTTTCTTTTTTAAGTTTCCTGTATTAAGTTTGAAGAATGCTAAACTGAAAGGGTTTAGGATTCATAATTTTAAGACAGACACTATGGCCCTGGCCAGACAGCTCAGTTGGTTAGAGTGTTATCCCAGTGCATCATGGTTGCAGTTTCAATCCCAGGTCAGGGTGCACACAGGAACAACCAATGGATGCATAAATAAGTAGAACAACAAATCGATGTCTCTCCCTCTTTCTCTGTTTCTCTCTCTCTCTCTCTCAATTAAAAAACCACCACCTCTACCACCACAAAAAATCCAGACACTATGATTATGTATCCTCTTAAGAAATTCACTAATGCTTACTTTTTTGAACTAGACAGAGAAGAGAAAGTATCACAGGAGAAACATGAAGATTTGAGGAATAAAAGCCAAGAGAATGTGTCCTAGCTCCATGACAGTGTGGGGGTGGCCTGCATGGCCAAATCACCAAACATTAGGAAAGAAACAGTACACTTCAGAAGATGCCACCTTTGGTAGACAAAGACAATCCAGACAGGATGCCTCTTGTATGCCAAGGTCATTGAATGAATTAAATTGTATTTCTATCAGCAGCTGGGGTGGAGACTCAAATTAGAAATTATACTTATTAAAATATAGAAAATTGCATTCCTTGCATATCTGAGCCTGTGGCTTGAAATTTATTTTTACTGTAGGGACATTTCTTTGGACTAGGATTCCTAGGGATATACTGAGTACTTTAGAAAACAGTAATCAGGCTAATTAATTCCTGGAAGTATACATATTTCATACTTACTGAGCTGAGCAAGTTCATCTTCCAATAACAAATTACTTAATAGGTCTAATCTACTTAAGCTTCATTTTAAATGCATGAGGTATAGAATATTGATAATTACCTTAATCAATAGGAAGAAGAGACAGCATGTCTAAATGATCTGTGACATTTTCATCATATTGGTTCAGCTTGTGGATCATTGGTGTGGCTATAATTTAAAATAATTCTCTTTTTCCTCTAAAAATTGTTGCAATCAATCAAAACAATATTGTAAAATATTTTAAGATTTTGTTTGCAGTTATTTTATAAGCTATAATTAAAACTTTTTTTACTTTAAATTCCTTTGTACTTTTATATTAAACATAGTATTACCTAAACTCATCAGAGAGAAAGATAAATACCATATAATTTCTCTTATATGTAGAATCTAAAGAAAAAAAATGAACAAAGTAGAAACGGATGTAAATTATGGCAGAGAGATTATAGTCAACTAGAGGCCCAGTGCATGAAATTCGTGCACAGGGAGGGTGTGTGTCCCTCAGCCCAGCCTGCACCCTCTCCAATCTGAGACCCCTTGAAGGATGTTCAACTGCCCTTTTATATGGACAGTCGGACATCCCTCTCACAATTCAGGACTACTGGCTCCCAACCGCTTGCCTACCTGCCTGCCTGATTGCCTCTAACTGCTTCTGCCTGCCAGCCTGATCACCCCCTAACCACTCCCCTGCCAGCCTGATTGATGCCTAACTGCTCCCCTGCTGGCCTGGTCACCCCTAACTGCCCTCCCCGCTGGCCTGGTTGCCCTAACTGTCCTCCCCTGCAGACCCTGTCACCCCTAACTGCCCTCCCTTGCCAGCCTGGTCACCCCTAACTGCCCTCCCTGTTGGCCTGGCCACCCCAACCTCCCTCCCCTGTAGGCCTGATCGCCCACAACTGCCCTCCCCTGCTGGCCATCTTTGACCATATGGGGGTGGCCATCTTATGTGTTGGAGTGATGGTTAATTTGCATATTACTATTTTATTAGATAGGATAATATTGTAATAACCAAGTATGGGGCTAGGTGAGTACTAGAAATACTGGAGGAATACTTTAGAAAATTTGTGATTGTCTAATCACTGTATACCTGAAACTAATACAGAAAAATAGTGACCATAAACTGTAATTGAAAAGGTTGAAGATTTGCTATTACAAATATCTCTGGCCCATAGTAGGCATGAATTATGTAAGTGTTGAATCAATAAAACAGGTATTCTGAAAAATATACTATAGATTCTTCATTCTTTTTCAAAGCCTAGTTTATCCACTTTAATTAGTACCTTCTAATAAAGTATGACCTCTCCTCAGTTCTCTTCCATTATTTTATGCTAAACACCACCTGTAAATTAAAAATAATACACTACCTTTCATTTTATTCTAATTACCTGCAAGGACAGAAATAAGATATTAGTGTGACATTTAATCCTACACAGTATCTAGTGCATAATAACTGTTGATATATCTGGTTAAACTTTATAGTATTCCCATTGTATTTTTAAAATATATTTTTATTGATTTCAGAGAGGAAGGGAGAGGGAGAGAGAGATAGAAACAGCAATGATGAGAGAGAATCATTAATCCGGCTGCCTCCTGCATGCCCCCTACTGGGGATCGAGCTTGCAACAAGGGCATTTACCTTGACCAAAATCAAACTTGGGACCCTTCAGTTCTCAGGCCAACGCTCTATCCACTGAGCCAAACCAGCTAGGGCTTCCCATTGTATTTGAATTGTATTTATTATTTTTCCCATTTAATCAAGAGGAATATTTTCAGTAACACAAACAAGTATGGCCTAAACATAAGTGCACTGAAAGATACTATATGGAATAATGTCAACTATATATGGGTTGAAAGTACCAATATATATTTCTAAGATGTTTGAGAATTAAGTAACAACAAACTAATTCTCAAAGCATTAAAATATATTATACTTATGACAGTATTACATTTCTCTACATATTGTTTCTTTAGGTATTTATGGATCTATTTGCTGTATGAAAAAATTGTAAAGAATTTATATTTTTATTTGTTTTTTCATTCATTAGAATAGCCATGGGTTATAAAGTGGGCATTCCATGGTTATATTTCAAGGTTCAGTGAATGATGCCAAAGTATATGCTCAATTAGGTTGTAAATGAGCTTGTGCAGTTTTTAAAAGGTAGAAAACTATGAGCTTTTATCACATGTTCATTGGACTATTAAAAAAAAAGGTCAAGATAATCAATCAGTTTCTATATTCTTTTAAGTTCCATAATTACAATTCAGGTTTCATTTCATATGATTAATATTTCAACCTAATAACAACTCTCCTAATTTCCATTATTACATTCAAGTCAATCAACAATGATCTTGGATGATTATAAGGAGTCCATCATTAGGTAGGTGCTGAATAAGGTCAAAGATATGTGCTTTTAAGAAATCACAGTTTAAATAGGGAGACAACAAAATGCACATTGAACCAATAAATAATAAAACAGCATGAAAGCACTATAATCAAGTACAAAATTGTGGAGCAAAAGTTACATATATGATGCCCTATCAGATTTTGCTCAGTGGATAGAGCGTCGGCCTACAGACTGAATGATCCTGGATTTAATTCCAGTCAAGGGCAAGTAAGTAGGTTGCAGGGTCCATCCCTGGCCCTGGTCAGGGCATGTGCGGGAGGCAATCAATTGATGTGTCTCTCTCACATTGATGTTTCTTTCTCTCTGTCTCCTCCACTCTCTCTGGAAAAATATCTTCGGGTGAGGATTAGCACACACACACAAAGTTACAGATATGAGAGTTTGGAAGAATGAAAGCTTTGTCAATATGGATAAGCTGAGGAAGGCTTACAGAAGATGGGAGCAAGACAGACCTCAATTGGAAATCAGCATCTGTGTAGGGACTCTGATGAAATAAGGAGATAAATCTTTGAGTTAATTCTCTTTAGTAACTCTCTTTCCTAGCCTTTATTCAAAAGATTCTGATTTGGGTTTTTGAATAACCCAGGATTGAACTTCAAAGCTGAATATACAATGTTTTCAGGAGTCACAGTTATATATATTGCAAATTGAAAACACCACCCAAAATCAGTATACGATTATTATTTGAACTATTTCTGCAATGTTTCTGAAATATTTTGTTTGCTTTATGTTTCTATAAGCATCAGAGCAATTAAGGCATCTCTTATATTTTCTTACTGTAAGAACAGATTTGTGTAATGGATGTTTAGCAGGGCCTTAACTTTACCTATATTTGTAAGAAGGTGTCTTAATGGTTTACGAATGTCAACAAAAAATAGATTCCATTCATGATGTCTTTCCTTTTTAGTATTTCTGTCAATCAATTCTTTTTGCAGCTGCTTTTACAGGCATTTCTAAAAAATTGATCAAATATACTGTAAAGATTTTCGCTTTCTATTACAAGATTTTTGGCACATAGACATTTAATTCCTATGATTTCACAGAATTACTAATATATAAAATTAGTAATGACCACTAATTCTCTGAGATACGTTCTTCATTAATTGTAGATTTCCATGGTGAGTAACACTTGGAAATCAGAATGGTGAAAACCTGTAAACAGGAGAGCTTCCTTAGGTGAGAGCAGCAGAGGGTGAGCAGTAAGGAGGGAACCATTGGCCTTTAAGCCCATTGGTTTTTAAATTGTGTGCATGTATTACTTTACTAAGAATAATAAATCAAACTTAAAATAACATTCAGCAAGTAGATTAAAATATGGATCAGTTCTCAAAGGACTCTGGAGAAATGTAAACAGTATTAATATCCTTATCTTTCAGAGATTGAAATGATTTAATTCCATTTTTCTAGTATTTAAATTTAGAAAGGCTCATTATATTATGAGTTTTGAAAGCAGATACATTCCCTAATTATCTTTGCATACCGAACCACTAGTAAGTACTTTCTATGGAGCAGGCCCTCAAATGTTGGTACTTTCCATATAGCAGGCACTCAAATATTGATAATGCATAGAGAAGGCATGATTAATTGAAATCACATTAGGATTCTTTTTTAAAATCTATTTATCAAATACTATGTAATAAAGAGGTAATATGCAAATTGACCATCATGCCCTCACACAAGATGGCTGCCCCCATGTGGTCAAAAGATGGTCACCAGAAGATGGCCTGCAGGGGAGGGCAGTTGGGGGCTACCGAGCCGGCAAGGGAGGGCAGTTGGGGGTGACCAGGCCGACAGGGGAGCAGTTAGGTGTCGATCAGGCTGGCAGGGGAGTGGTTAGGGGGTGATCAGGCTGGCAGGCAGAAGCAGTTAGGGGCAATCAGACAGGCAGGCAGGCAAGCGGTTGGGAGCCAGCAGTCCCGGATTGTGAGAGGGATGTCCAGTTTAGGCCCACAGGGATCAGGCCTAAACCGGCAGTCGGACATCCCCTGAGGGGTTCCAGATTGGAGCGGTGTAGGCTGGGTTTAGGGACCCCCCCCCTCCCCAGTGCACAAATTTCGTGCACCGGGCCTCTAGTTAATAATAAAATAAATAGAGAATATGTGACCAAGGTGTGTACAATGTTCACTTTTGGGAAGTTCTTTCCTTACAAACGGGTAATACATGCATTTATTCACACTTAAATATATGTTATGGGTGGATGAGTTTAAATCTTATATGTTATTCTTCTATATATTAAAGTCATTGCTATTTTTTTACATTCAAAAGAAAGTAATTGAACTTTCTGTAGAAAATATTTAGAATTTTATCAGCTATCATTCATACAAAGTAAATATATTGTCTGAAGTTTACCTACATTAATTATGAGCATTGATCTCTTATTCAAGGTAGAGACAGATGAATGTATCACAATGATTCCAAACAAAAATTCCTAAATATAGCCTGTATTCTCAAGAAATTAATTCTTATATTTATTTTTGCATGCTTAATGATATATGCTAACCTAATGTATTCTATGCTAAAATAAGCATAAGTTGTATGTTTATTTTTTTTTTCATTCTATCCTATTATTTTTGGAAAGGCTTATATTATTCACAATTAATCCTGATCACTTATCTTCTTACTTGTGAATCCCAAAGAGTAATGGTCATAGTTTTCCTGGACTATTGTCTCTCTTATATCTAGTGTAGAAGTCAGGAATAGCCAGATTTTGTCATCCTTTATTATGATTTTAAGCATATTTGCATATGTATGATGAATCTTAGATACTTCTGTCATCTTATGTAAATGCTTCTTTGCTCAGGGTCTTACTGACAGGTGAGCTTAGGAAAGATAGTAACAAGGACTTAAAGGAAAAATCATATTTCCACTAAGCCATCAAACCTGGAAGAGTATTGTTTGATAGGATGTACATGCAAATAAGGTCACTTGCTATTAACTTTTATTTTTCCTAAGGTATACCTGTTTGACTTGTAGTTCTGTATCCCTGCAAGGCTATGATTTTCTGAAGAGGGATTTTCTTGTTTCATGGAAAGATTGAAGTAGAAGAATAGTTTGTAATAAGAAAGAAGTCAACCTTTGCCCTCAACACAAAATAGACCTTCGCATACTTTCCAACCTCAGCAAAACTTGGAAAAATTGTTTAAAAGTGTGTGTACAGGTGAAACTCCATAACTTTTAATTCTGCCTGGGTCTGGAGACCATCAACATGAAAAATGAGTAGAAAACCTGTTGTAGAAGAAAAATTTAGCCTCTCTAAAGGAATGAATACATCTGAACTCATGTTTAGATTAAATAAGATTCTTTTAACTTATCCTATCTATACTAATAAAAGGTTAATATGCTAATTAGACTGGGAGACCTTTCAGGAGACCTTCCGGACGTCCTTCCAGACAAAGCCATGGTGGTGGGGCCGAGGCAGAGATGGTTCCAGCCGCCACTCAGTGCAGTAAGGCCTGGGGGTCCCGTGGCTCTGTGCAACACAGAAGAGGCCCATCCTGGCATCTCCACCATCTCACATGGAGGAGGCAGGTCATGGCAGGGGAGGGGAGTTGTGAGTGATCAGGCCGGCAGGGGGGGGGAGTTGGGGGCAATCAGGCCAGCAGGGGGGGGCAGTTGGGGGCAAGCAGGCTGGCAGGGTGGGGGCAGTTTTGGGGGTGATCAGGCTGGCAAGGGGGTGCAGTTGGAGGCGAGAAGGCCAGCAGGCAGAGTGGTTAGGGGCAATCAGGCAGGCAGGTGAGCGGTTAGGAGCCAGTGGTCCCAGATTGTGAGAGGCATGTCCGACAGGGAACGGGCCTAAACTGGCAGTTGGACATCTCCTGAGGGGTCCCAGATTGAAGAGGGTTCAGGCCAGGCTCAGGGACACCCCCATGCACAAATTTTGTGCACGGGCCACTAGTATTTCATAAGAGAACTAAATAGCTCAGAACTAATGGCAACTTTTCCTTGCAACCCCAAGTCCTGTTGAAGAGTTGTGAAAAATGATTATATACTTTTAAATTTCTGTTCAGGCATTTGAGCACATACATAGTGTCTTCCATATTATTACTGTGGATGAATGGTCTATGCTATTTACAATCATCAATACCTACAACATATAAGAGTCATCTACTGCCACCTACTCAAGGACTTTGTTCCATACTTCTTTCATATTTTCTTGATTCAATGATTCATTTTTTCCTCAAGCATCCTGTAATAACTTCTATACTTTAAAAAAAAAAAGAGTAACACAGTCATCTCATCAGCCCACAACCCTCTCTATCAATTGCTGACATTTCTCTGCTTCTTTATGGAGATAAATTCCTCAAGGGATAATCTATATTCTCCTTCTCTATTTCTTCTCCTCTCATTTTCCTTTGGATTCAGTTCAGTCAGACTTTTGTCTTTATCATCCCATTAAAACCACTTTTGCCAAGTCACCAATGACCTGAAAACTGCCACACTGAATGTAATTCAGGCTAGTCAAGTCTAATTCCTGCCCCCATGGTACTCATCCAATTGTTAGAATTTGGAGCAATTGATCAGCCTTATACTTCCTTCACTTGGTCCCTAAGGCATTATTTTATAGGTTCTTCTGCCCACCTCACCACCTGTTTTTACTGGGTGTCCTTTGCTGGTCTTGTCTCTCCTCTCCACCTTTTTATCCTGAGAATGCTCTATAGCTTAGTTTTTGAACTTCTTTATCTATAATCACTCCCTAAATTGTATCATCCTTCATTATGGCTATAAATTCTATCTCCATGCCAATGGATCCCAAATTTGTATCACTGAGCCAGACTACTCTCTGTCCCAGGCTTATATAAAGCCTATTATCCAATAAATTCATTTGGATGTTTAATAAACATCTCCTAATTAACATATTTAAAACCAAAGCCTTGATGTCGCTCCCAAACCCCCTTCTCTCCTCTGATCATCTCACAAGTGGTTATCCAATACTTCCAGCTCCTGAGATCAAAGCCTAGAAAGCATCCTTGCCTCTCCTCTTTTCCTCACAATCCACCCAAACCATTAGCAAATTCTGATGGTTTTAGCTTTTAAATCTATCTCCTTTCTTCTGCTTCTGCTGCTCCTACACTAGACCAACCTACCATAATTTATCTGACTCTATTGAAATACTAGTGGCCTGGTGCATGAATACATGCACATTGAAAGGAAATTAATTAGAAGAAATATTTTAATATTGCTATTTGCCCTTTCCCTATAATAGAAGTGTCAACCAAATTCGCGATCGACAATGACAGATCGAAACCCATGCATGTGACTGGCACCAGTGAGAGCTTTATATGTATCATGCATGCGTGATTCAATTTAGCCTTTTATATATATAGAATAAACTTGCTTAATTAGACCTGCTTTCTGATTTAGCTAAACTTTTTCCAGCCCAGTGAAGCACCCAACTTCTCTTTCAGGTAATTGTTAGCAACACAGCAGTAAATATCAACATGAAGCAGATTATTATTGTAGATCATGCAGGGAGCACAAAGGGTGAAATATTTAACTGCAGCAGTGTTTGTGTTTGACTATATTGTGCACATGAGAAAACCTGAAGTCATTTTCAAGGTCCACCATTTCTTACTTTTTTCAGTCGGGTCAAGTTGCTAAGCTTTTTAAATCTCTGTTTTCAGGCTAATGAAAAGAAAATAGGATTCCACTGAGTCTCCTATCTACCTACTCTAGGACTCCTGTGACGATCACATGAGATGAGTCACATGAAAACGCTTTATGGACATTTGGTTACAAGTGAAATGTTTCCACCTGGCTATAAAGCAAGTCGTGTCCTGTGCTGAAGAAATTGAAAGGAGGCTAGTTGCTAGGGAAAGGAAGCCAGGCATTGCTATGTGACATCATTACCTGGCACCCACAGCAACCATTCCTGGGCTGGCCATGGGGTCTCGGCAGCATTGGCTGTGATTTGGTGGGCTGTCACTCTGGGTTGGTGGTGGGGCCAGTGTCCCGCTTGGAGGAACCTGAGTGTTGCTTTGTGGGCACCAGGTACATACTGCTGTTTTTCTGTAAATGACCAGTGCACGTCATGGCAGCTCCTGCATTGATCATCTGCCCCCTGGTGGTCAGTGAGCATCATAGTGACTGGTCGGATGGGCAGAGGGACACTTAGCATATTAGCCTTTTATATATATATAGACTAGAGGCATGGTGCACGGATTCATGCACTGGTGGGGTCCCTCGGCCTGGCCTGCACCCTCTCACAATCTGGGACCCCTTGGGGGATGTCAGACTGCTGCTTTCATCCCAGTCCCCACAGGCCACACTAAGGGACCCCACCGATGCATGTCTTCACTGGGCCTCTAGTATGCATATAAGATCTTTGGTTAATCTCTTCCCATCCTCCCCCATTACCCCTTCCCTCTGAGATTCATCAGTCTGATCCATGTTTCCATGCCTATGCGTTGAGTATCTTCCCCCGGTCATCAGTGCGTGTCATAGCTACCGGTCAAATGGTCGCTTAGGCTTTTATATATATAGATAGCCTTACTAGTCTCCATGTCCCTTGTGCCTTATCTCTCCTTTATCACTATTTTCTACTCTATAACCAGATATAGACCTTAACATGTTAAGTGCCAAGCCTGTTTTCTCTTCCTTTCTGTTTAGCCCGCGATAACCGATTTCACCGATATGCTGGCAGCACCAGTGACTGACCGGTCCAGATGGAAAGTATAGTGTCAGTCATCGGTGACTGGCAGGGCACTTAACGTGTTAAAAATGAAGTCATCATTGTGTTATTTAGCAACACTCTCTTTCCTCCTTCTTCACAGTAAAAGCCCAATTTGGTGTATTTGCTATCTCTTGTTCTCCGCTCCTATTTCTTCCTTTGACTTCTCTATGTGATTCATGCCCTTGATATTTATCAAACAGATTCTCAAGTCAGAGTACCTGATATTCTCTCTGTTGGCCTTATTATGTATACACTAACTATTGACTGACTGAAGGAAGAAACTGAGGTAGATGGATTATGTAACCTGGCTAACAAAATATACTAATTTTAGGGCAGAATAAGAACTAAAATCTAATCTCTTTTTCCACAGTGCTTTTTCTCTAGGTATCTAAAATTTAAAATTCAAACAATGAATGTCTTCATTGTAGTATATAAAGTAGAAGCACTTTATATACTCAGATAGACATGAGACTTCTTTTTTGATTTTCTGGTTAAGTTTATCTTGCAACATATTTATTTTCAAACACTATCTGAATACTTTTAGTATTTAAAAAAAATCCCTTGCATAATCATGAATGTTATTGAAGAGCTTTCCTGATTGTAGGATGAAATTTTAATTGTGCTAGTTTCTTATTAAAACAATTAGCAACAACAAAACGATCTCACTATCTAAAGTTTTTCTTCGAAAAAGGAAATTTATGTAGATCATTGACCACGTGGAATTAAAATATAAAGAAACTCATTGAACATCATATTGATATGTGAACTATGAGATGTTTTATGCTTTAACTTCTGTAAAAAGTTAGCACTGAAACTGTCCATTTGGATGGTACCACAATTATTTCATGGAGCAATTCTCTTTAATTCCATATCGCCAGCTGAAAAGAACAAATTGTGTTTCAGTAAGAAAGAAATAGTTACATTCTTCTTCATTTCTGCCATAATTCAATTTCCTCTGCTGGCTGCTCCAGTCCACTCCTGACGGATCGCAGGCAGCAACATATGGCAACATCGAGAGAATTTGCAAAAGAAGTCTGCTGATGGTAACAAACAAATAAACAACAGGAAGATCCAACCGTCAGGAAGAATTAATAAAGCTGGCAAATGCTTGGTAAGTAGAGCTTCTCACAGCAAACAAAACCAAGTGTCTGCACATATCTTGGTTGAGCTTTTTTCTCATCAAGCAGAGCATATTAATCTCCAGGGCTGTACTGAATTTAATATAAGTTGCAAACATAAGCACTTATTACTAAAGCCTCCATATTTCTTGTGCTGGTGATTCCCCAAAATTGAACTACCAAAAACTAAATAGGTAAATTGTGGTAATTTTAGCAGCTTGCAAAATCTAATAATTTCTGCCTGGCAAGGAAAAAACAAACAAAAGAAAACATACAAAAATCACCAAAACATTTAGATGTAGAATGGCTAGAATATGCCTTCAATGTCTTATTAATAAGGGATTTTAAGCTTCTAGGATTGTTTGATGTGCAGTAAAAATAAGGTTATGTTTTGAAAATTAATTTGCTTATATAAATTATCTGCTAAGTCCCTTACTTTGTCTTTTAGCACCAAGTACTCCATTAGCTGTTTTTTTCCATTTCTATCATAATACAACCCTCCCCAATACTGTGGATTTGTGTATTAATAGGATTTACCTCTAATTCCAAATTTACACACACACACACACACACACACACACACACACACACACACACACACATCTGGTTCATTCTCAGATCAGTAAGGCTATTTTGGGTTGGAATAGCATGCTCTACTTCATGATGTATTCCATTCAGAAAGGTTGGCCAAAGGTCGGCTCAGGGCAGATCTCCTCTCTAGGGAGTAATTCTGCAATGAGTAGAAAAGCTGACTGCACACTGAGTCAGAAAACTTACGATTTGATTTGGTATTTTCATTACCTACCTACGATGACTCAAATCAGTTAACTCTCAGGGCCAAATATTTTTCATCTATAAGCATTCATGTAATGGGTACCCTGTGCCCTAAATTCCTTTAGACAATAACATGTAGGTAAAGACTTTATGGTTTGACTGGAAGGAGAAGATCTAAAGAACAAAATAAAGTGGTATATTCGCATTCTACTTATTTGGCTATGGACTAGGTTTTATGAAAACACCACAAAGAGAACAAAATCATCGTCAGCCACTGTAGTCAGTGATGACCCACACACTACTACTAAAGGTTGTTGGGGGAATTAATTTGAATAGAAAGAGTTGTTGTGCATTTTAAAGTGTAGATATTCAAAGTAAAGTATAAGATATAAATTGTAGACATGTGATTAAACACTGTTATATCTATAATAATAAAAGAGTAATATGCTAATTAGACTAGACATCATTCGGACATCATTCCGGATGTCCTTCCTGATGAAGCGGGGACCAGAGGGAAGCCAGCCGGGTCTCAGTTGCCTGTGGGCGGCCCAGGGGAAGCCAGCCCAGGTCCTGGGTGCCGGAGAGAAGCCAGTTCTGGCCGCTGGAGGAAGGAAGGCCTACTCTTGCACAAATTTTTGTGCATCGGGCCTTTAGTTATTTTATGAAAGCAGAAATCTATTGCTAAAATTTTTATATTAGATCCCCAGTTATTTCCTTTGAATTGAAAACATATAAGAGTAAATTCACCAATGAGCTAGTCTGCCTTTTGTTATCTGGTATTATAACTACAGAGCAGGTGGCCTTTATGGGGCTCTATGGCCTCTTCCAGTATTATGTGCTCTGCTTTCAACATTCACTTTCTGTTACTACCAATCAAGATTCTGTTTCTTTGGTATAACTTTTTTTTATCTTTCCCATTAAACAGGAAAGGTCACTTGACAACCAAATTTTGGACAATGGCCAAATGCCATTTCAGGCAAACCACCAGCACTCTGGAGAAGCACTGAGGGTCTTCATAAATAGTCAAAGTCAGATCTGTGATAGGATTGATTATGGTTTGTGTTTACATAGGATCTTTAGGGCTATAAATTCACAGACTTTGCAAATTTTACCTGTTGTGAAGGTAAAGAACAAACCAGAATGTAGCAATCCGCTGGCACATAGGGATTTGCTAGACTGATGTGTGATATTTAATTGAAAGTATAAGGGGTTGTTAAATTAGAAGAGTGCGGTTATGTGAACTGGAATAGTGCCAGGCTTCTTATTCTGCCCTGGGGACATTACAGACTCCCAAGAAGAGACCAGATTGCTGGTACCAAGGCTTACGTGTGAAGGACAGCACTGGAGCAAACTGGTCACTGGGGACAGTTACAGAGCAAGAGCTGGGATTTTATTTCTTACAATGAAATTGTCCTTGTCTAGATACCAACACAATCATAGGGTGAAGTGACCTAGAGAAAAGTTCCTTGTGTAAGCACTTTTTCTATTTTATTCTTTGGTTAAAAATCTCAGAACCGAAGATGAATTTTGGCTTAAATTTTATAAAGTGAATTGTTGTCCAAGTAAAGATAATATTAGTAGGGTTAAGGATAGAATTGCAAATAACTAACCACTTCAAATGAACGACACCTATTTCCAACTAGCTGAATACATTTCGATGACTAATTACTCAGGTGAGAGAACAGATGAGTTCATTGTATGTATTGGTGCTGAAGAAAATATGAAAGAGTAAAGGAGAAGGGTAAGGCAACAAAAATACCATCTTATAGACCATGATCGCAAAAGGCAGTTTTGTTCTTAATTTTTTCATAGCATTTTCCACTTCAGCATTTATTTTTATATTTTGTGTATCCTTTTTCAGATCCTTGCTATGATATCTTGACATGACTTCACTTCTACTGAGTGAAAAATGATGGTATTGGCATAGTTTTGTATTTTATTTCCATTTCATTCAAGAAGCTGTGGAAGAGAGAGGTTAACTGATTGACAGGTGGTAGTGTATGTCAGGAACCTTAGGCGAGGCTCTAGCACCTTTTCACTATGCTTGTTATTTTCAAATACTGCCATTGTAGTGAGAGTCATTACTTCTGGGCTGAACTTATATGGCCCAACAAACTTCTTAACATTTTTCTGTGTGTTGGCTCATAGAATTTCAGGGGTAGGAAAGAAATAGGTGGATGTGTTCTAGACATTGACATAAATCTAGAATGAATATAGCCTGTATTATGACAGAAACCATGTGTGTGAAGACTGCATTTTCCATCCTCACCTACAGCCGGGACTTGATGTAGGAGGTGTGTATCCCACCTTCATTACCCACTTCACCTCAAGCTCCCTCATTGACTTTTGGCCAGTGAAACATGAGCAGAAGTGACAGATGGTGTTTTTAGTAGAAAATGTTGGTTTTGCCAGTTTTCTTATTCATTTCCCTATGGCAAGAGAATAGCATGTCCTGAGTGGGCCTTTTTCTCAGCCTGGATTCTGAAATAGAAGATGTGTATAGAAGAACCACAGCCAACCTACTGAGCTGCCTTAGAAGCCTGTGAGACATAAAACTTTGTTGCCACAGCCTAACGTACCAAAAGAAAACCAATACTGTGCATCATGAAGAGTCTGGAAAACTAGTTCAGATCAAGGAAGGTCTTTAAGCTAAATGTTTAGACTTGATCTTATTGACAAGAGAATAAAAGCACAGGAAAGTTTTAATGAGGGGAGTATAAGCTCTATTTTACTTTTCTTTAGTGTACTTTCTCTTTTTGTTTAGTTATATTGAAATAACAACGGAATTTTTTTTTTAATTTTTAAGTAATCTTGCCGGAAGCCGGTCCATCCTTGCTGCTTGACACAGTCGCTGCAGGGAAGAAACATCTGCACAGCATATGTTTCAAGGGACCTGGCGTATATGGCATACTGTTCTTAATATGTTTGCTCCCCTTCTTAGCGCTATGTGTTTTAACCAAGGTCACCTCTCTGAGAAAGGTTGTTTCCCCAGGTGGGGATTTTTCCCTGGAGTTAGGGATTAATAGGACTAAGGAAGGGAATAAAACCCCTTCACTAAGTGCCAGGCAGGTAATTAATCATTTTAACTATGAACAATCATGCTTAAGCTACATAATCTTTACTTAGGATAATCTCCTTCAGTTACTTCCTTGTAGCTTAACAGAACAATAGAGTAGTGACCTTGGAATGGAGATCACAAACACCCTAACCTTTGGAATAGAATGGATAGGATTAAAATCAACTGGTATAAATACAGATGTAACAGGAGAATAGAGAGAGAATCTCGCTATGCTGATCAACTGAATGCTATCTCCATGTCCTTCCTTCTTCGCCGACTAAGTCCACACCTTTGGGAACCCCTGGACCTGCTGGGGCTGGACCCCAACATAATCTAAAAATCTTTTAATGAAAAAGAGTGGTACCCTACTACACCCTTTCCCAAACACAGGTTCTATTTCCTGGAGGCAAGGAATTTTGATAATTTATTTTGCACATTATACCATGTTTCTGCCATATTTCTTAAATATTTGTTCACTATGTTTTTATTTGCACATTATAAGTATTATTATTATTATATTCACTTAGATAGATGTGGCAGCTTTTTTAAAGTGTCTGAAAATCTTCGACACTCCTCCCATTGAGAGGTAGGGTCTCCATTAGATGCTCCTACTCTTTAAATCTGGGCAAATTTATGGCTCCCTTGTAACCAGTGCACGGTAAGTAGCAGAATGCGCATGACCTCTGAGGCTAGGTGTGGCCACATGAAAATGTATCTCTCTTGCTATGGGGAGCATAACTGAAAGGCAAAACCAGCTTCTGTCCTCAGGATCCACTGCCGTGTTCACGCTGAAAGGACACTTCCCATGAGCTGCTCTCAGCCAGTGACTGAATGCAGTAGGAAAGTAAGGCAGGCCAGTTCCTACCAGATGTGGGACTTGTTTGACAGGCAGCTTTGGCTAAAAGACTCCCCATCAACTTGTCTGAAACCTTCTTGGATTGTCTTGTAGTCAGAGATTCTGTCTACCCATCTTTTCTTCCTTCTCTCCCTCCTTTGTAGACCTGCATTGCCATCTGTAAATCTCACTGCCTCCTCTGGCTTACTATGCCTTTTCCTTCACAGGTGTGTCACCCAATAAATATCTTGCACATCTAAACTCCACCTTATGTCTGCTCCTTCCTCCTTTGTAGACCTGCATTGCCATCTGTAAATCTCATTGCCTCCTCTGGCTTACTACGCCTTTTCCTTCACAGGTGTGTCACCCAATAAATATATGCACATCTAAACTCCACCTTATGTCTGCTCCTCCAAAGACCCAAACAAACCACTAGGTCATAAAGGCTGGGTAGCTTTCTCCTTGTGTACAGGGCCCCTCTTTTTTGGAGTCTAATGCAGCAGGTAAGACAGCTGACTACCCTTACACTCTTAGGCTGGGAGGAAGTCCAGGAAACATGGAATGAGGAGAGGCCATGTGAAGGTCCTTCAGTGACTGTCCACAGAAACCCCTTGCAGTTACAATGTGAGAATGTGTTCTTTCTAGGAAATTTTGCAATCGTATCTTCCAGATATTCTAGGGGCAAATATATGGCTCTTTGTGATATGAGTTTTCAGCATACAGTTTTTAGAAAGTGTATATGTGTGAGAAAGTTCATGATTATGTATATATTTTCAACCACAGACCTCTATACCACAGACATTTATAACTAAAGAACTTAGCTAAAGCAGTTCCAATGTTAGCTGATGTGCTCACCACAGGAATATCTATCTATCATCTATCTATCTATCTATCTATCTATCTATCTATCTATCTATCTATCATTCTTTTATCTATCTATCTATCTATCATCTATCTATCTATCTATCTATCTATCTATCTATCTATCTATCAATAAGGTATGTTTTTAGTTTATTTATTGCTGGAAATGGAAGTAGTCATTAAACTTAATAATTGATTGATCAAAGAAGTTAGTATTCAAAATCATTTTCTCTCAGAAACCATTATTCTGTTGTCTTTTAGCAACTAAGTATTGCTGTTGAGAAGTCCGATTATGCTGAAGTTGGTCCTTTTTATGAACTCTTGCCCTAGTTTGGCTTCTTCCCCTTTACTGTCCTTCTCCCTTCCGTTAATTTATCCTGGGAGCCTGCCCTTAATAGATCACTTCAATACACTCCAGGTTCTCAGGGTTTGCTTCCTGGAATCACACCTAAGCTAGAGTCAAATGTTTTATTCTACAGGAAGCAGGCATTTCAGAGAGGGATGAAAAGGCCATTGTGGTGCTGAGAGGTCACTCTGAGCCAGCTTTGATCCCTGGAGGACATTGAGTTGGGGAGGATGAGAGCAGAAGAGGTTTCCTTTTAGCCAAAAAAGTGCATTTTACATAGAAAACATTGTTGTCTCTACCCTCCTTTCAGACATCTGCTTTTTCTGTGAATTTTTAGCTACTACCACCTCATAAACACCAGTTGGACACCTTTGGTTCCTGTCACAAATTCTGGATAGCTTTTGAATTCAAACAGGTTATTGTTAATAAGAAAAGCATATTGCAAAGTCTAATCAAATTATTCAGTGTCTTGCTTTTCTATTTATCAAATAAAAGAACATGAGCTCCAGATACAAGAAATTTATTGAAAAGCTTTCATGTGCACCTAAACACCTACCACTTCATTTTCCTCAGGACATTAATCTTTCCATTCATCATCTCCTTTTCATATGCTCAGACACTGGCACCTTATTGTGAATTCATAAGAACACAATAAAAACAATGCTTGCTTGTACGTATGCTGTAACAAATTGTTACCACCTCCCCCAAGAGAAAGACAATCAAAGGTTCCACTTTAAACTGTGTTTTCAATAGCATCCTTCATTTCCTCTATTATCTTCCCTCAATTCCAGTGTGCGTTGTTGCATATGGAGACATCATTCCCACTGTTCATTAAGGTTCCCGCTGAGCCTGAAAGCTGGGTCCAGACAGCTCACAGTTAACTTCTGTGAGAAGACGCTTGCTCAAGAAGAAATATGCGTTCCCTTTTTACCAGCATCCAACATTCCCACTGTTGATAAAAATCTAAGAAGAGGGCAAACAAAGGATGAGGCTCGTGATAACCTTTCGGTGTTGGTGCAGACCTCCCACTGGGATATATTTTCCACCTGACAGGTGGTCTATTCTGCTCAAATAAGCAAGAGCACATGACCCACCTCTCAGACCTGGGGCTCAGCGCAGCAGGGTTCATGCTGAAACTCTCTTCTGTAACGTCTGTATTAACCTGTGCATCTGATCTGCCCACTTAGAAGTTTCTGTGCATGAGGCCCTGCTCCTCGTGTTTACTAGGGAAATCTCTCACCTGTGTCTGAAAGACTTCTAACAGACTGTAATTATAAATGTAAGAAAACCATGCTCACATCAAGAAAGAGCATTTGTGCCCTGGCCGGTGTGGCTACGTGGTTAGAACGTCAGCCCTGGGACCAAGGATTCCTGGTCAAGGGCACATACTTCCGTTGTAGGTTCAGTCTCTGGCCCTGGTTGGGGCACGTGCAGGCGGCAACCAATCAATGTGTGTCTCTCACATCGATGTTTTTCTCTCTCTCTCTTCCCTGCCTCCTCCCTCCCTTCCACTCTGTCTGAAAATCAATGGAAAAAATATCCTCGGGTGAGGATTAAAAAAAAAAAAAGAAGAAGCATTTGTAATCTTTCCTTACATTAGAACCATTTTCAGATTTACTTTTCTTTGAGATTTGATAAAAAATACATACCAAGGCTTCTCATTACAGGATAAACATATTGTTATTGGCAAATTTCCAAAGTATTAGGAAAAGTGAGAATCTCTTCTTTGTCATAATTATATATAACAGTAATTAATGGTCTGGGACTTGTGTGATTAAGTAGATTTCATACCTAGATTCTTTTCTAAGTCAATACATCTGAGTATTTCCAGTTTCTAAATATATCTACTTTCTTAATTCATATTGACCCCATTTCTTTTAAATTATACTTCCAAGTATTTGAAGTTCTCCAAAGCTTATCTATTTTATCCTTTTTCCCATTCACAACAGAAGCCATGTCAAGGTAATTAACTTTGATAACCTACATAGCATAAAGTTATTATAAGTGAACAGAGAGCACAAAATCTTTGCAGAAAATCCCCTAAATTATTTAGTTTCTAAATTAGAGCATCTTCTAATTTTTAATAGCATCTATTGTGAGTAAACAAATCAGGGTATAGGTAAGTCTTGAAAAAGTTTCCTTTTTAATTTTTGAATGAAGAAACATTTGTAATAAATTATAATTAAAAAATATCAGAGAAGGACTTAATCATCAGGTTTTAATGGATTACAAGTAAATGCTTTTCAGCCAAATATCATCCATAATTTTAACTGAGCTGGTTCTTTCAGGTTTTGCTTAATTTGGGTCTAACAGAAGAAACGTACTCAATTTTGAGAAAGTCCCCAGCTTTTAGTTCCATGACAATTTGTTTCAGGTTTCAACTTCATAAATTTGCTTCCTGCTGCTTTGAGTTTCTTTTGGTGAGGACCTCTGGGGATATATTAATTTGGTTTGGAAATCCTAGTTGACTGAATTCCTGATAGTAGAAGGAAAAAAAAGTACATTTTTCTCTTCAAGCACATTTTAAACATAGGGCAGTATTGAGAAATGCCCACAAAATACTGGAAAGAAGGTTACTGGGGAGGACTGTTAGCCAATGACGAGTCACGCTGTGATTTAAGTCCTCCGTACAGGGATCCACAATGACTCTGAATATCAGCACATCCTTCTTGGAGTGGGAAAGCTAAACTTTCCCTGTAACCACTAGAAAACTAACCAGTCCTCTGTGACAACATAAGCCAACTCAGAATGAAACTTTCTTTTCTTTTTCTTTTTTCTGTGTTTAGAACATTGCTAGGGTTTTTGGTGGTGGTGGTGGTAGTGGGGGGAAAATTAAGTCCAAATTCTCTTATCCCAGATTTTAAAACAGGATGGTGAAATTGATGGTTTATAATGACACCTTCTGTTTTTGTCTACCCCTGTCTCAAACCTCACTGTCTCAAATACTAGATCTATTTTCTAGAGGAGCAAAGAAATATCTGATGGTATCTCTATAAGTTTACCAAAACTAAAAATATGTGTAACTTTTAAAACTTTGGATGAATATTGTTGTTGGCTTTTCTGTTAGATTTACTATCTGTACTTTTGATGTATTAAAACTTAATGTGATAGAAATGTCCTTCTAAAAGAAGTTGTAATTTACAAAAAAAAACAAACCTTTAGAAATAATCCAAATATGAGGTATTTGTGCTATCTGAGCCAAATTAAAATAATAATTAAAATGACTAAATGTCTGCTTTAAAGTCTAAGGCTGCATATTCATAGGCATGTAGCTGATTCTACCAATTTAAATATATTGAAGTTACAGCAAGTCAATTGTTGAGATACAGTGTTTGAAGACCTAACTCTAAGTGGAAATTTGATGCCTTATTTTAGCATGAAATGCTGCCATTTGGTGGAGGGAAGGAAATACACAGAATTTGTTGCTAGCATGTACCAAAATTGGAATCTAATTTCCTTGCATTTTTGTTTAATGCCGTTCCAATTGGAGGCATGAAATGAGCTGGATGAATCATCTAAGGATGGCAGCTCCGCAGGCATCCACCAACCTGCTAAAAGGCTTTGCAAGTGTTTGTTTATTTTTGTGATTGTGTTTCTCAGTTTACAGATGCTTATCCAGAACCAGCTTTCTACACTGGCAAGCAAAACTGAATGCACTTCAAATGTGCCTGTGTTCTAGCCGTCATATTGACATTCTTTATTGGAAAATTAAAAACTACTTGTTGATGAAAGTGAAGTGGGGCAATCTTGTGATTTTAAAAGAACGAAGATTAATCAGATATGTCCTATACAAGCAATTTGTCATGGGAAAAGATAGTGTTCACATGTTAAAAATGTTAATAAGCAAATGAAGGAAAACATAGTCTTTTAATCCTGATCTCTGGCATGCATACATATGATACCATTGTAATTAACCTAGTTATGAATGGCAGGAAGATCGCTAGGGGAAGAGGCTGGGAGGGGGTGTGGATAGACGCATGCCCAGTAAAGTCTGGGTGAAATGGGGAAGGTACTTGCCTGTTAGTCACACCTGGGGACAGGTCATTGGCCAGTGTAGGCATGGCCACTGCAAGCTCGGGAAGATTTGAGATATTTAAACTTCTAAAGAAAGAAGTTCACTCTCCTGTGGTTTGGGGACTCTTGGGAATCTTGTTGCAGGGGGAAAGCTCTCTTGGCTCCCCTTGCATTCGCCCACATGGCCTACAGCCATGTACACCCCACACAATGGACTGATGGACTGCAGCTAGCCTAATGCTGTACCAGCCCCAACTCCACCATGAGACAGAAGCTTTAGACACTGGCTTTGCTTTTAGCTCTACCGAATCCCCAGCTGTAGTTCTTCCAGGGCCGGATTAAGGGAAATGGGACTTTGGAAACCCAGGGATGTAATTTCATGCAAATAAAAATCACTCATCTTCCCCTACAAATCTCAGAAGATTATCTTTCTTGAGATATCATAAGGCCATCACTCCCAGCACTGTGTGGAGAAAGAGATACCTCACTTTCACCTGTAACACATAGACATAGTCAGTTTCTCATTTGAAGTCCTCTCTCCTTTTGGTTCATTTATGTTCTTGTGTGGACATGATCATAAATAAGACTAAGCAACTACAATACAGAAACAGGCATACATCTGCAGAAAGTCTGGGTATGGAGAAGTTAAGAGGCTTGTTGTCTGGGGTACACATTTCAACAAGTTGGGAGGAAACTCTAGAGACAACAGGACAAATTGGATAGACTAGTCATATGGGCAGAAAAGGCTTGGTAAAAACTTTGGCACTGCTTTATTTTATAGAAATACTAGAGGCCCAGTGCACGAAATTCATGCACTGGGGGCAGGGGCATCCCTAAGCCTGGCCTGAGCCCTCTCGCAGTCTGGGACCCCACAGGGAGCGGGCCTAAGTCGGCAGGTGGACATCCCCCTGGGTTCTTTAGAGCTGCTGTGAAGGCGGGAGAGGCTCTCACCACTGCTGCTGCACTTGCCAGCCTTGAGCCCAGCTTCTGGCTGAGCAGCACTCCCCCTGTGGGAGCGCACTGACCACCAGGGGGCAGCTCCTGCATTGAGCATCTGCCCCCTGGTGGTCAGTGCACGTCACAGCAACCGGTCATTCTGCCGTTTGGTCAATTTGCATATTAGGGTTTTATTATATAGGATACTCATAGGTCTCACATATCTCATTTATGATTTATTTTGTGATGTGAAAATGTCACCATTGTTAGCTAGTTATTAAAAGGAAGAGAGCAAATGAAATCAGAAATTGTTGAGCATATTCAGCTGGGAAGTAGAGGCCTGTTTGCTTCACCAAGAATTCACCTACAGCTTCACACTCAAGAAATCACAACATTGTCCCTCCAAGGGTGTTAACATCCCTTCTTTCACCTCTGGTACTGGATTGTGTGTGTGGAAGGGAGGGAGCAGGGGGAGACAGGGACATGGGTAATAAAGACAAAATGGCACAGGGGAGATGCTTGACCCTAGACGCCTGACAGTCTAACCTGGGAAAGGGATCACTGCACCCATCAGAAGCCCTCAAAAGTTTAGGAAGCTGATTGATTATTTGGAAAAGCTTCTGGTTCCTCCAAAACACAAGAGGTTTGTCCTTAATTCCAGTTGAACAAATAATCTCTCTCGTTTTTGCTTGGTGACCTGCACTCACCCTAGATGTTTATACATTCTCTCTTTATAGCCATGTGGCCTTAGCAGCAACATGGACACTGGCCACATGTGGACTCCACAAGCTGACTCCAAGTGGGAGCCTGGGTATAGCAGCAAAGCAATGGATTGTCTGTAACACAAGCTAAGCTCCCCATGCTAGAATGGGACTGAGCTTTAAATGGCACAGAATCTCTGGACATTGATTCTATGTCTGGCCCTGATTTTCCAAGGCAGGATGGATGGACATGGGCCATAGGAGGGACATTCTTTTGATTTGCATCACAAATGAATGTTACCACCAGATCCCATCTTCCCTTGCAGGTCCCTGTAAATGTTTTTTATTATGAAACCATAAGAATCCCACATCCACTAATGTATTAACTCATGATTCTGTAGATCAGAAGTTCAGGCACATGAACTTATTCCCAAATCATTGAGTTGTATACATTCAATATGTTCAGCTTCTTACATGTCAATCACACCTCAATAAAGTGGTTTTAAAAACAGAGGAAGAAAAAGTTCAAGCACAGAGTTGCTCAGAGGAGTCTCTATTTAGAGTCTCCTAAGGCCAATATTAAGGTATTAGCAAAGCTGCATTCCTTTTTGGAGGCTCTGGAGTTACATTTGCTTCCAAGGTCATAGAAGTTGTTCACAGAATTCAGATCAATGTGGTGGTCATGGATTAAGATTTCCGTTTCCTTGCTGGTTGTTGGCCCAAGGTCCTTCTCAGTTTCTAGAGGCCCCCAAATTTCTTGTCAGGTAGCCTCATTCCTCCTACTTCAAAGCCACACCAGCAGGCTACATCCTTTCCTGCTTTGAATCTCTCTGACTTCTCCTCCTGCTGTAGTATCTCTGCTTCTTCCAGCCAGAGAATTTCTCTGCTTTTCAGGGATCATGTTACTAAGATTGCGTTCACCTGAATAATCCAGGATAATCTCTCTGTTTTAAGGACCATAACCTTAATCATGCCTGCAGAATCCCATCCCAGGAGTCCCTAGACTAGCATTTGTTGAGATAACATCTTTAGAATTCATTCTGCCTACCACAGCCACTATCACACCGTTGGCCTCTATACTGTATTACCTTACTTTGGACACATTAGTATATTTTTGAATTGGCTTTTCACACTCCCTTGGAGTTGGTGTTCTTAGTGTGTATTAAATTGTGCAACAGAAATCATTCAGATTTGTAAATACGTTTTTCTGACCCAGGCTCCACTATTCATTTCTAGCTTCCTAAGTGTCAAGAACAACGGGAGTTGCATTGGCTTCTGGATTTGACTCCATATTTCCTGAATATGGCTTCAGTTGCCTAGTCTTTAGCCTCATCTTGTCCAGGATGCTATGGCAGTGGTAGAAGCTGTAGACCTTGATGAAACAACCTGGGTGGTGATCTCAGAGGAGGTGGCTTTCCTAGTGAGCCAGTTGTCTATCCTTGAAGACTTTTTAAGGAGGCTCAAGCTTGAACATGCTTCTTTATTTCTTATAAGATTTTATTTTATTTTTAAAAAAATATATTTTATTGATTTTTTTACAGAGAGGAAGGGAGAGGGATAGAGAGTTAGAAACATCTATGAGAGAGAAACATTGATCAACTGCCTCCTGTACACCCGCCACTGGGGATGTGCCCGCAACCAAGGTACATGCCCTTGACCAGAATCTAACCTGGGACCCTTCAGTCCGCAGGCCAATGCTCTATCCACTAAGCCAAAACTGGTTAGGGCTTTTATAGGATTTTATAAGAACCTAGCCCCCTCTCCCCCTTTTTAAATTATTTATGCTTAAAAGCATGGTAATAGTTTATGGTTCCTCTACTGAACTCTGCTGGACACAGTGTTTGATCCCCGGTGTAAGTACAACATAATAGGCCCTTAAATATGTAGCTTTGGATTAGGGGTCAGGTAACGAGTATGGAGAGTCTGATGCTATGAGTTAGGACCTTTGAGGCTTTGGCCAAACACCTATTAAAATTGTCATTTACAGTAATCTGGAAGGAAAATGCTCCCCAGTGCCCATAGCTTTGAGGGAAGTGATTTTAGTTCTGTAGTCTTGTGTAAATCATGCCACTCTATATTATAGAGCGATAATGTTGGTATATCATACCTGCTTCTGGCTCTTTTTAAAACAGTAATAGATAAAATGGGTGATCTGTCACGGGCAAGGATTTTCAGGTGTGTGGGCAGAGATTGGAAGATCTGGAAAGATCTAGAAATTTGGGGCTTCACAGGGTTAGAAATTCTATGACTGCCTCTGTGCCCTAGAATCAGGTGTTAAGGCCCAGCAAGGAAGCTAGTAAATAAAATAGAGTTAATTGTTAAGTCCAGAAAAGACGTTTGGGTTTGGTTATTGGGGCATGGAATTGACTGCAAGCAAATACACCAGATGCCTACTACTAGTCTATTTGGAGATACTTGTGTTACTGAAGAAATCACAATTCTTGGCAGAAAATCCTGTGTTGTTTCAATCCCCCAAGCAGCCTTCAAGTTTCTAATCATGAGCAAGCAGGAAATGGACAATTCAATCCCAGGGCGAATCTAACTCTCTCACATCCTTTTTCTATGTGGCCACAAGGAATGTAGGAGAAATAACCTCCAGGAGGGCAGCAGAAGATACTGGAGTGTGTTGCTCCCAGGATGCTGAGGCAGGGTCTATGGGAGGAACTATTTCATTTCTTGGAAAAAAAAAATTTGTAATTCCAGTGAACAACAGAATTTTTTTCACTAGTGATTAATTATCATTGAGCATCTTTAATGCTCCCCTTTTTTTATGAATGACAGTTTTAATTTTATTTATCTTGTTTCTCTCCACGAGTTTACCTTAAACTGAGGTAGCTCTCAGTTTAAGACCGTCTTCTGAAATCACATGGGTGAAGTGAATTATTTTAAATCTTAGTCTAAGCGTATATTTTTTAATTGGTAGGGAACAATTAAAGTGATCAGTTTTATGTCTCAGTTATGTTTCTATTTTAGAAACGTTGCATTTTTTTATACTCAGTTTCATATTTTATAATAGAGTTAAATTATCCATTTCTTAATGTAACCAACATGGTGGTATGAATAAGTTTTAATAAATGTCTTGAATTATTCTATGACTTTCATAGTCTGCCAAAGTTCTGTAGTCTTGTGTAAATCATGCCAAATGTTTCCTCCTATTTCCTAAATAATTAAGAAATATCTATAAAGAGATCTAACCTTTAGGTAAATCCAAATATCATTATAATAAAACATTTTTTCTGCTTGCATATTAAATGCTACTATCTTGATTATTTGGTGGCTTCCACAGTTCATTTTTGTCACAATCTATGGGCATAAGGATACAGTCTTTGATAGAGAAAGGGTAAATTGATATGAGCTGTTATAGCATGGCATCCATTGCTTTGGGTAACTTGAGAAACCTTGTTTTTTTTATCATATCTTCCCTAAAAATCTTTAAAAAATGCTTACTAAAATTATTAATAAAAATAATACTTAACATATTTATCAATTACAAAGTTGTAGGAATTCTGTTAGACATATATTAAAAATGTTCCTTATAATCTACTAGTGTTCTAATACTATTTCAAATAAGATAAATGAACACAAACTTTCAAACTTATTTTTAATTGTTAACTCTATTACAGATGTCCCCCATTCCTCCACATCTCCTCCCTCCCCTTGCCTCCCTCCACACTGCTCCTCCTAGCCCTTCATCACATTATTGTCTATGTCCATGGGCCACGCATATACTAAGCAAGGGAGTTACATGATCAAATCTAGTGAATTCAACCATAGTTCATGTGCCATGTCGTGCCTGACAACTGTGCTTAAAGATGTGTATCATTTGCTGAGCTAGCTGACTATGTTAAGTTCAGGGTGAAAACAATGTAGATTTTACTGTAATTCAGCTTGATTTTCTCATGTCTTTGCAATTGAAGTCCATGGCTACAGCTAAAACCTTAAAAGAGCGGGGGCCTTTTCATCTTTCCCTCCTTGAAGCGCAGTTCAATTCAGGTTTATTCTTTAGTGAGAGGAAGGAATTACTGATCAGCTTCTTGCAGCCTTTGGCACAGCTGGCATCTGCAATACTTTGGTGTGTGTCCAAACACCACTCAAAAATGTGACATGCGGGGGGTATAGAAGTAATTTCTCCACCTGAAGTCTCTACTCTGCACAATGGTAGTGGGGCTCAGATGGGAACTGAAGAAAAGTCATTTCTGTGCACACATAACCCAGAACCAAGGTTTCCATCTGAAGATTTAGGCTAGTGTAGCATCTGATTCTTGAGTCATATCAGGTCAATATTTTTCCTATAATTACCATTGCAACCACAATATTTGCTGCGAGGATTACATTCACATCACTCCCCTTAGGCCAGTCTATGGATTTGTTGATAGTTGTTTAGAGGAAAAAAAAAAATCCCCACGCATTCAGGATCGTGAATTGTAAATGCTGCACCAGGGTAACTCCTTGTTCTGGAGTTTCCCTGACGAGTAAGAAATGTCATTGGGCTGTAATGTTGTCAGAGCTCTGGGAAGTGCTTCCTTTGGACACGTGAGACATCACAACTCTGGAAAAGAGCTGATTATCAAGTCATATTTGCTATGGTTTTCCAGGTGGCTGGGTATTTCTGAAGCGTCCTGCTCCTCACCCAGCTGCACTCACACTGTTTTCTAGGAGACTGAGTCTACATACACAGCAACACGCAGAGAAGTGCTGCCAGTTATAAGATAAATTGTGCTTCACAATTAGGAGAATCAGAGAGACAGTGGAGTGCAGCGGTTCTGCTCAGTGACTCTATCTGACTATCCTTGGACCAGTTGTTTTCAATTGTTGTGGGCAATTTACTAAACATTTAAATCTAATTTCCTTCATCTATAAAATGGGGTTAGCAAGAGCTCCCTCATAGGCATCATTTTTACAGTTGAAAGTTATGTTTTTCAAAATATGTAAAGCATGTATCAGTCACATAATTACCTCTCAATAAGCAGTAACTGTTATTGCTATATTAAATACATCTAAAAAGGTTCAGACCTTGCATAAAATCTGGGTATGTGCGCTAAAGAAGTCAGAATTGTATGAGGTGCTGGGACCCCTATTCACTTCCTTTGTAAAGCCAGTTTTCGCTTATTTTCAGTCTTCATTTTTCAGAAAAGGGGCATATCATATCTGTAGTCTCTATGAAGAACTGATGAATTCCATTCACTGTTCCTTTTCAACTAAAAACCTTTTGGACAAGAGGAAAAAAATTGTTTACTTTTTTTTTTGCTCAAACTGTAGTCTTCAATTAGTTTTAAATTAATTCTTTTGAGAAATGGAAGAGTAGATTACTAAAATTTTAGCAGAGAAATGCACCAATTAGAATACATTAAAAGAAATTGTAGCTTTATTAAAACAATCCCTTAACAGCCACAGTAGACATTTAAGTTGCTGTCATTAGTATTAATTTTGATATCATTTTGACATATAGCACAGGGTGTCTGGAACTTGACTTTATTGATGGGCTAGTGGTAATTTACTTTTCGCAGTGCCTGGCTTGATCAATGAATTTAGAACCAGAGAGCTGACATTTAATTCTGTAAGCCTTAAATCTGTGTGTGTTTAAGCGTTGAGCATTTAAATACAATTAACTGGTTGGCAAGAACTTGGCAGGCTTTGGTTTCAACAACCATTTATTTGTTTGTGTATTTCCAGTTGGAATTGTACTGTATCATACTGAACGATATTGATCAAGTCAGTTGGGTGATTGGCATGAACCATCTGGAAATAACTCATCTCATACTGGGCACTGCTTAATGCTGAATCATTCATCACTGTGCAGAGAGCACGGGTATCTGGGATTATTTTGCTTCTCTTTTTGAGTGATAAACACACTCCACTTAAATGAATAGAACAGTTAGAAGACATCATAAGAGTTTCCTCAGACAATTCAAGGAGTGATTACCAAAATTATGAATCAGTCCTTTTGAATAAGGAGTAAGTAAATGTTCTGGAAATCATGATTATGATGATATAACCAACTGCTATTTAAGATTTGAAATCTAATGTAAATGTGACATCAAAAGAGCAAAAGGAATAATCAGAATGATATAAAAAACTAACCAAATGATCTATCTCCAAATAAATGATGATTTTATTAGTATCAATTACTTAATATCCAAATATTATATTTCACCAAACCATTAAGTAGCCTATTGCTATTTTGGGAAAATTTAGAGAACATAATTTCTGAACTTTTTTTGTGTAAAAGAAAATCTTGACCTTCAGTCCTCATCTTCAACATGGAGATTATAATTCAGACCTCGTAGGATTGTTGAGTGTTAAGAGAGAAAACACATACCAGTGCCTGAGAGACAGGCACAGAGAATGTTATTTCTTTTTCCATTTCTGCTGTTACACTCTATTCTTGAAACATCAAGGTTCATGTTTTTAAATACTTAACTCATTGCCCCAAACACACACTACACAAAAAACAAAACTGAAAACAAAAATTATATGATGTGTTATTAAACCCAGAGAAAGTAACTTCTTGCCAATAGGCAGGTGGAGAAACGCAAATGAGGCATAACTGGACTTCCTCCTGAGACTATGGCCTTCCCAGCTTGAAACAAACACTTTCATGAATGTACTTCAGTTTTACATGAAAAAAAAAGTGGGGAAGGGAATGTTAAATTCAATTTAAGGCATTACTAGAAGAGCATCAATCAGTCTGAACCTGATATAAATGCTAAAATGTATCTGAACTCTAGAAGAATTTTCAGATTTTAAGAATCTCCCCCTTCCTTCAACTGGTGATTGTTTTCCATTAGGATTCAGGGACATTTAAGACAGCACCATTAGTTTTTCAACAGAGGAAGGCTGAGTAAGAAAATAGACTAAGAATCATTTTGAAGGCTGGAGGACATCAATGACAATGTTTTAATAAGTAAATGATTTTTATACTTTCTTTAAGAAAGCACCATAGAGCTGAGAGGTCATAGACTATGCAAGTCTTTGAAAAAGTCTCTGTAACCCACAACCACCTAAGATGTTCAAGATTGACTGAGATAGATCTGGGCAGGCAGGATGAAGTCAGATATGCTTAAAAAGCTGACAACGGTCATTTTATTATTGGTTTATTTCACGTAGGGACTTTTCCTTTAATTTATCTTTATTGTTGAAAGGATTACAGACACTTTTCAGAGCCTTAATAGACAGATGGATATTGTGAATTTTTAAGAAGGAAATCTAGGGTGCTGTACTACCTAAATTTTAAACTTGACCATAAAATGATTTTATTTTCTGAATGTCTTTTACTGTCTTATAGTATTAGTTATTCCTCTATGGGGCATAAATATTAAACTGCAAACCTATAAAGTTCACAGCCCCTTGAAAGAAATTCTTTCTATATCTCTTCTCCCTCCTCATATACTTAAAACTGGGGGGGAGATTTTGCACTTTCTTGGGTGTCTTGTGAGTCATGAGTCATATTTAAATAATAGCAACATGAAAATATATGTCAATTTAAAATAAAATACCTAGTGCTAATATCAAAGTAGTTTTCCATTTATCTTTTAGCATTCCTGTGAACAAATTCAAGTGGAATAAAACTATGTATCAATCAACTCAGTTTTACAAAAGTCAACTAGGTACTAAGAATAGATTTGATTGCTGGTTGAATTATGTTCTAATGAAACTGAAATCTAAGTTGAAATATGTCTTTGTTGCCCAAGTGCATATTTTCAAAGTTATATATTCTTCATGAACATATTAATAAAAATATAATAAAAATAAGAAATATCAAAATGTTTAGGACGAAGTATATATTTTTCTATGAAATCTAAGTATCTGTACATTTCTCTAAAGTTGTCTTTCTATCTTTACAATTTTCAGGAAAAATTAAGCACATGATACTAGCTTTATTAAAAGGCTTTAGCCTGGCTGGTGTGGCTCACTGGTTGAGCATCGACCTATGAACCAGGAGATCAAGGTTCCATTCCCGGTCAGAGCACATGCCCGGGTTTCGGCTTGATCAGATCAATGATTCTCTCTCATCATTGATGTTTCTATCTCTTCATCCCTCTCTCTTCCTCTCTGAAATCAACATAAATATATTTAAAAAAATAAATGGAAGTTTTTAAAATTAAAATATGTAGAGCTATTTGAATGATCAGAGCAGAAAAATATTCAGAATTTCATTTCAAAATGTAGGCAATTGTCTTGGCTGTAAAAGGATTCTCTGGAAGGCTGAGTGGCCCTGCCAGAACTGTACACATTTGGGAACTCTCAGGGGAAGCTTCATCCTCTAGAGACTTTTCCGCTTGCTTTTCACTTCAAAGCAGTCAGGCTCAGCGTCTTGATAATAAGCCAATGTGAACAATCAGACAGCTGTAGTTTCTCCTTCACACTCTTGGTCCTTTTGTTGTTGTGTGAGAATATGGGAATATAAATCATAAAGAAAATATTGCACTTTTACTTATCATTAACTTCAGCACATCTCTCATGGAGTCAAATAATATTATTTGTGTCAGTTGTTTATGGAATTAAAAAAAAACTATTGAAAGCTGGATGGGATCAGATATTTTGATTTTTCTGGTTTATAGACAATAAATGGGGGCTCAGAAATATTCAGTGACTTGACTAATGGCACACAGCAAGTAAGCAGGTCAGCTCAGGTTCCCACTCCCATGCCTCCCTTTGCCTCAAAACCTTCTCTCCTTCAGTTCAAGAGCTGCATTTTGACCCACTTGCTCACAGCAGCCCTATGCCAGGCTCTGTGGGGATGCTTCCATGTGATAACCCTGTTTTGCTCTAGAGTAAGCTAATTGTGTATTTTTTTAACCAAATGTTTTAAAGCACATAGTAAGATCATTTATTTCTAATGATTAAAATTCAAAGAGTTTCAGATATATTTGCTTATGCAAGAACACAAAGGCTGTAAAATTAAAGTAATCTTGAGAGTATATAATGTCTAATGAATAAAGTGATTTAAGGGTGATTTTTTCCAATTGATTTTTTAAAATTGGGGTATAATTTGAACACAATAAAATATTCAATAGGATGGGTTTGTATTTATATCTATACATATCACCTATATCTAAATCTATAACTATTCCCGTTATCATTTGTCTCTCAACCACTTGAAAGCAAGCTGTAGATATACTTCCTTACTGCTAAATTCTCACGTGTAAATTTCCCCAAAACAAAGATACATTTTTCATTACTTCCATACAACCCTCTGAACTAACTTTTTAAAAGGCCAACCCAACACACAACCATACAAGACCAACATTTTAATTTTTATGATCAATAAGTGTGCATATGCATGTTTTTATTTTAACATAATTATATGAAATTAAGTGTTTTTGAAATGATATGCTTATTTTTTCTTGGATAAATGCTAATATTTACTCTATTTACTTTTCTGTTACATAAATGTTAGTATTTAAAGGACTAGTTAACAGTGGCAATAAGCAACAATTAATATTACTAATTAAGCAAATATTATGTGTGAGAAAAATATAACAATACAATGTTTCTGTTTCTTGATACAGGGACTTATTTAAACTATTTAAACACTTTTTAATATTTATATTTTTGTAAGCTCTAAATAATAAGGCTAATTAAATAGATACCATCTATATTTTTAAAAGGTAACAATGTCACCTTTTTCCCCTTTATATAATACAGTAAGATATTTTTACTCTTTCTATTTCCTTTTCTAAATTTAGACCTTTGAACACCCCACAGCCTTTAGGACATATTTCCTTTCTCCTGTCTCATGGTAAAAGTGAATACCATCAAACATAACGTTCAGTTTCACTTAAAGCCCTGCTTTTGTCAAGCCCTTACTATACTTACTCCTGATGTTGGTCCAGTATGATGAAATCAAGCTAAATATACTCTTCCTGAAAGCATTAGATCATGGAATACTTAGAATTGTTTAAAGGATATTAAGTTCTTTGAAAACAATTTTATTGAGGTAAAATTCCCATAAAATTAACCAGTTTAAAGTTTACATTTATGATGTGTAACATTATGTCTATCTGGTTCTAAAGCATTTTCAACACCCAAAGGTAAACCCTGTACTCATTACGTAGTCCTTACCACTCCTTCTCCCCCAGGCCCTACCAACACTAATTTGCTTTGTGTACTTATAGATTTAGTTATTCTGTATACATTAGGTAAATGGAATTATAGAATGTGTGACCTTTCCATCTGATTTCTTTCATTTAATGTATCTATTTATGTTATGAACACATTTTGGGGTTCATATATGTTGTGGTAGATATTAATACATCATTCATTTTTGTGACTTAATTCTATTCCTTTGTAGAGGTGTGCCATGTTTTGTTTATTCATTCATTATGGACATATGGTTTGTTTCCATTTTTTTATCTATTGTCAGTAGTGCTGCTAATACAGATTTCTGCATATGTTTTTGTTTGAATATCTATTTTTAATATTTTGCGTGTGTACCTGGGAATAGAATTGCTAAGTTCAATGGTAATTCTGTTCAACTCTTTGAGGAACTACTAAGCTATTTTGACAGTAAGGGAATCATCTTACATTTCCACCAGCAATGCACAATGGTTCCAATGTCTTTACTTCCTTGCCACCACTTGCTATTTTCAATTATTATCATAATTTTTATTACCATTCTAAGTAAAGTGGTATCTCATTGTGGTTTTGATTTGCATTTTCCTAATGACTAAGGATATTTCACAACCTTTTATATTCATTGAGAGACCAGATGCATGAAATTCGTGCAAGGATAGGCCCTCGCAGCCCTGCCTTGGCCCTTGCAGCTCCGGCTTCATCCAGAAGGTTGCATGGACAGTCGTTCCGCTGTTTGGCCGTTTGGTTGATTTGCATATTATGCTTTTATTATTATAGATTGACCACTTTGTAGTCTTCTTTGGAATAGTGTTTGTTTAAATTCTTGGCTTATTTCTAAATTGGATTGCTTGTCCTTTTGTTGTTAAGTTACGTCTTATTTATGTATTCTGTATAGTAGACCTTATATACAATTTGCAAATATTTTTTCTCATTCTTGTGAGTTGTCTTTTTACTCTCTTGATAATGTTCTTTAATGGACAAAAGTTTAAATTTTATGAAGTCAAATTTATCTATTTTTTCATTTGTTCTTATGTGCTTGGTGTCATATCTGTATCCATTGCTAAACACAAGATCATGAACATATACTAATATGTTGTCTTCTAAGAGTTTTATAGTTTTAGCTCTTATATTTAGGTCTTTGATAGATCTATTACTTTTTGTATACGGTGTGAGATAGGGGTATTAGAATTTTACTTACTAGTGACAGCAGGTTTTTACACTTGTAGGCATTGGCTTTCAGCTTCTCAGAAATGTTTAACTTCTGTGCATCTACAAGCATGTTCTGCTGACTAGAGACTTTTCAATGAGATCTTTCACATTCATACAGTTATAATATAGACTATCCATTTCTACACCATGAAGAAATTAAGGTAAATCTCTCTTTCTCAGGGAAAATGCTTTTAAGGCACAAAGGTAATTTGAACTTGTGAAAATTGAGGTAGATTGCAAATAAGTTATTTCTTAGGTAAAAAGTTGAGAAAGTCCTTTTCTTAATTAGCTGTACTTTCTTGGTGACTTTTTTCAGTTCTGAAGCAATCTTATTTCCAAAGATTGAATATATTTTTGCTATATAGTTTTGTCATAACCTATACACCATATTGAATAATTAATAATGCAGTTACTTCATCATTTCCTAGGCTCATTGTGGCCTCTTTAAATAACACCAAAGAATTTTGGAGGAAGAAAATATATATTTTTTTGCTTTACTGTGATTTTTTAATTATTCTCATGCACAATGTTTTCCCAAATTGGAGAAGGGCATTCTTCTTGTTCCACATTTTGAAAATATAATAGCACAACAGGCCAACATTTTAACTTTACAAAACATTTCTGGCAACAATGATATCCACCTTACAGGCACATGTCTAAGGAGACTTTCTTCTTCAATTTCTGTAAAGTCAAAGTCTCACAGAGTGCTTCTGTGTGTCTTGAGGAAACTAAACATTACAAAAAATTTACAAAAGCTTTAGTTTCACAGGCTGGTAAATCATAATATTTTAGCAGTGTTTTGTATAAGGTATGAAAGGCATTTAGAAGGAAATATAATCTTTTTGGTAAGAAGGTTATAGACTGAATAGAATTTGCCAAAATGTACATTTTCACTATATGCCAAATATCTAAGTAGGTGAACAAAGTCTAATTTTTATTTGAGTATGATATTAACAGTTCTTTGTCTTGTGTTTTCTGAAGTTTCCTTGAACATTTCATAACTTATAAGATTAAGATTTTAAACTTATTTTTTAAAACAAAGTACTTAATAACAGAGGAGGGCATTTTTGTTGTTGCTGTAATTCAGTGCAGCACTTGATAGATTAGAAAGCATGATTCCTGGTATGATCTGACAGAATTAGCTTTTCATTGTAAAGGGCTAATGCATTTGCTGCCAAAATCTTTCCTTTTGTTCACTCACAGGACAATTTAAGTGTAATCTCTGATACAGGAAGTGTATATTTACTCAGTTTCACACATCAATTAAGAGAACGCTATAATAATGTGTCCATGTGGTATTTCCAGGTTAAAAGTGCTGCTATTCCCAATTAAACACACTCTTTGATTATTGTCTTTTCTCTATTCCTTTACCCTCTTTGCTACCCATGTTTCCTGGGATCATCTCTCAAATTTCTGGAAATTGAGTCTGAATTTCTAGTTATCTGTTGGGGTAAAAAAAAAATACTAAAACAAATCCGTTTATTCAGTAAAAAATATTTGTGGATAGTCTACTATGTGAATAAAACAGACAAAAACCTCTTCCTCATTGTGTTTAGTTTTTGCCGGGGAGAGGATTTTATCAGACATTGGTAAGTACTACAGAAAATATCCAGGCAGGGAAAGAAGAAAGGACGTGCAATTGAGGTGCATTGCAACTTGCAACAGGGAGGCAGGGAAGCCTGTACCAAAATGATCTTTTGAACAAAACCCAGAAGGAGAAGAGCTGCATGTCATGGGCAGGAACTTGATCCCAGTTGTATCAGACTTAAAGTTACATCTTTATATGTTTAGTACTTTACAAGTATTATTTTATTTTAAAATATTATGGGAATGTAATATTTTATTAAATAGAAAGTAAAAATCCCATCTGACAAGGGATTTATTGTACTTTGACAGAGATATTTCAATGCCTGACTGATTCAAATGGCTCCATCCATATGACTCCCACATTAAATACAGCTGTGTCAAAATGTCCTTCTTTCCTCAAAAGACTAGGTTTTAGACATGTAAACAAACTTATATAAAAACGCATGATATTTAAGGAAAAGGAAGAATTCAGAGTTGAGGAATTAATCTGTGAAAGTGCAGATCAAAGAAACTTTTAGAGAGATGCTGGCACGCAAATAGCATCCTGAGGATCAATCAGACAGGCAGGCTTGGGTACTCTGGATTCAGGAACAATAGGTGCGGTGCTGTGTTTCCTGTGCCGAACGCCTGATCTTCATTAAGAATTGCAAGAGCTCACATCTCAAACATTATGAGATGGAAGGTGAGGCTGAAGAAAGAGGCAGGGGTCAGATCGTGAAAGGATCTGGGTGCCTGGTTGAGGGGCTCATGAATAATTTTGAACAGAACAAATGACATCATTAAGCTTACTTTCTGAAAAGATTCTTCTTGCTGCAGAGGAATGTCAATTGGAGGGATTGGTGAAAAGACTGAAAGCAACCTCAGAAGTTTGGACAGTCAGTCATTGTAGATACAACACAGAATATTAAAAGTGTTAAAAGTATATGTATGGAAAAACTAACAGGATTTGATCATTAACTGGATTTGAAGATTTGAGAGAGGGTTACTGGGGTGACAATGCAGGTGTGTAGATAGTATTCCTGGTTAGATTGAGGCACCAATCTTGCAATGGGATATGACCTCATAAACACTCTGCATTGCTTCACAGTATCAGTAGTCTGCTTGTACTCATATTTAATGTTACTATAGTATTTTATTTGTGGGTTGAAGAAAATGTAAAGATTGAAGTAAGTTGTATAATAAAATAATTGTTGGTACCTTTTGATTAGTCTTCACAATGAAATATTTTCATCTTCTTACATTTTAGTCTATGAATGACAAGGTACATTTGGCTGGCCAACTGTTAGTGATTGCTACAAATAAAAAATCCCTTCTTATGAAGAACAAAACTAATTTCGATTGCCTAGTAAGTGCACTTTGTTAATATCGCCTCTCTCATGAGAACTCTGTACAAGACACTATTATTTTGAAGGTGAGAATCTAAAAATCATTTGCCCGTTATTCCATGGTTCATAAGTCATGAGAGTGGGAGAATTAATCTCTTTTGTTCTTCACGCTAAAGTCCCAGATCTGTCCACAGCAGGAAGAAAAAAATTCAAAAGTAAATGAATAGTTTATCACTTGTATACATGATTCTAGTTAGATAAGAAAACTATTTTTGGTTGAATAATCCTATATAATAAAAGCCCAGTGACTGAAAGGGCAAAATGACTGGAAAACCAGAGACCAGAACAATCAAGGCCCCTCTTCCTGCCTGGCCCCGCCCCCCAGTGAGCAGATAGGGGCAATCAGGCAGGCAGGTGAGTGGTTAGGGGTGAGCAGGCAGGCAGGCCAGTGGTTAGAGGCAATCAGGCAGTGCAGTTAGGGGCGATCAGGCAGGCAGGCGAGCAGTTAGGGGCCAGCAGTCCCAGATTGCGAGACAGATGTCCTAAACTAGCAGACACCTCCCAAAAGGTCCTGGATTACGAGAGGGTGCAAGCCGGGCTGAGGGACGCCCCCCACCCCCGCCATGCACGAATTTCATGCACTGGGCCTCTATCCTATATATATAAAAGCCTAAACAACTGTTACAACCCGTTGACTGAACTACCGGTCGACTGCTTGCTATGATGCTCACTGACCACCAGGGGGCAGATGCTCAATGCAGGAGCTTCCCCCTGATGGTCAGTGTGCTTGCTCCCATAGCCAACCTCCATGGTCCCTCCCCCCAGCCGGCCCACCTCTCGCATTTCCTCCCCCCAGCTGGCTGACCCCCAATCAGCCCTGATTGGGACTGGGCGAGACAGCCCCAATCGGCTCCTATCACTGGGCATGCCAAGGGACCCCACCCATGCACGAATTTGTGCACCGGGCCTCTAGTCAATTATAATGAGCCCTTGAAACTTTCATTTTAGGGAAATTGTAATTATTTTGATCAGAAATATTTGCAATTAAGAGTAATCTCAGAAACTTTGATCATGCCATAGTTCAAGGGTGAATTATGATTAGATTTCAAGTTGACTGAACTCTACCAGTGATGTTTGTGGTAGTATTTATTTTTGTAATAGGCTGCATTTGGTTTTATATTCTGAATTTTAAAAATTAGAAAATTTTGCCGAAGTGGAAGATGTGGGCACATGACTGTCTTGAAAAAGGTTTGGTAAAGTTACTTTTATCTAGAAACACAATATAGAAATAGGAAAGAGAAATATTTCATATGAGGTATGTGAAAACTACTATATACATATATGTATATATTTACATATATAAAATTATTATAACTTTGTATGTGAAAGTTTGCTATTTAAATTCTTATTAATAAGATGAAAATTGTAAAGGAATTCACATTGAATATTGCGGAGTGGTTACTTATTTGCTCTCAAATTTGTATTGCTAAAAGCCTAATCAGATGCCAAATATATACAAATAGAATTCCATACTCTCAAAACCAAAGTCTTCTTTGATGTGCACAAAAGGATAATTTAAGAAAAGAAAGACATTTTTAAGCAGTGATGTCAGATGTCTTTTTAGTATTGAATGACCAATTTCAACACTATTAAAAGAGGTCAATGTTGAATTTACAACTTCTTATAAGGTTATTCATTCTTATCTAGGAAAAAAGACTTAACCTTTTAGAAACAGAACATTTTTGCTGAGGACACAAAGGCTTCTTAAAACATAGACTATTTTCAAAAGCACTTACATAATCAATAAGAGCTGCACATGGGAATTTGGTTCCAGTATACTGATCACTTATGTGAATACAGGGCTAAGGCACAAGTAGAACTTAGAAGGGAGAAATCAGTTCGTTTGTATTCTTCCTCCATAGTTCTTAGCCTCTAGTGCTTCAAAAACACAATTGTATGAGTCATCATTTGAAGAAGAAAATGTGGCCATGTCTCTTCTCTCCTTAAGAATCTACTTATAATAATTTCTAATTGTTTTGTAAAATCAAATACCAACATGCCTTCAAAATTTCCAGCATGCTCTCTGGTTCATCATGCCCTACTCTTTAACCCACTCACTTTTCTTTGAACCACTGGTTTTTCTGAGGTCCTCAAGTCCCGCAAACTCACGTTCATCTTGGGGCTGTCACACATGTGGTTCTCTCTGCCTGCAATGCTCCTCTCTTTATTCCAGGACCACATCGAACTGACTTGTTCTTTCATGTCTCAACTTGAACATTGTTTTCTCTCAAGACATCTAAACCCACAGTTTAATCTTCTGTTGTACATTCTCATAGAACTCCTCATAAAAATCACTTTGTACACTTAAAGTGAATAAGATATTTATTTAAAAGGCATTGTTTAATGGCCATTTTCCCTTGAGGCATTGAGGCTTTTTCCCTTGAGGCATTGGGCCTTGTATGCCCAGTGCCTGGCATTTAGTTGGAACAGAGAAGACAGTTGTAGATTGACTACCTTGATACAGTGCTTTCCTATAAAGAGTGTTTAAAATCTTTAAGCTGTCATTATGTGGCCTGGGAGACTTTTCTTTTCTAGACAAGTTCATTAAGAACATATCAACAAAGGAACATTCCTCTTCTGATCTGAGTTTGTGGTCCTCTGCGGTTTTGGCCCTTTCCTCATGTGTTAATAGACTGATATGACAGTGGGCTGATGTGCTTAAAAACATAGACCAGTGGTTCTCAAAAAAAGGGTTAGTTAGCTCATCAGGGGACATTTGGCAATGCCTGGAGAGATTTTTGGTTATCATAATGGGGGGGGGGAGGTGTCACACTGGCATCTATAAGACAGGGATGCAACTGAAATTCTACAATGCACAATGAAGGCACTCAAAGAATTATCCAGCCCAAACCTTAATAGTGCTGAGTTTCAGAGTTCCTGATATAGTGAATAGGACTCAAAATTATTTTGACCTGGGTAAGTAGTTTCTATGATATAGCTTGATAGTATGTTATTTAAGGTAATTAATTTATATTTTTGGTACTCATATAGACATGAATAGTATCCTTATTTCATAATGTGTAGATGGTTTAATTAGAGTCAATACAAACAGCTTTCCATACAAAACATAATAGCATTCAATAAATCTTAGTTGAATTAAATTTTATTTGGCATGTCACTTCAGCCTATCAAGATCATTTTGTGTCCAAGACCTGATATCTAAATTATTCCTAATGTCCTACTTTCATGTCAAGCACAAAGTGGATCAGTGTGGCACCTATGCCGTTGATAGCAATTATGAATAAGATAATACCATGCACTAAGATGAAATTCTGGAGATTTGGTTATAAAATATAAGTATTTTTAAAATGACCATTTTGTCATAGTTATACTTGACCCTATGACATCTGCTTTTTATTGTTTGGCATTCATTGATGAAAAATAATTACACCTTCAAAAAGATTCCATGCATTGAAAAAAAATATGAAAAGATGGATAACATTTTAATTACTAAAAATGGGTTAATATTTTAAATGTATTGAAATATTATACAGATTGCTAAAAGAGCATCATATTCTCTATAGACAAATGGGCAAAGATCAAAAAGAAAATGACACAAGAGAAAATTATTTTAAAAATTAGTAATTTAAAAAGTAATAGTAAACATTCATTGAAAACTATTTTTTTCAGGTACTGGGCTAAGTGCTATAAACACACTTTTGACTTACTCTGAAGTATGTATTATTTTTATCTTTATTTGATGGGCTTATCAATGTTAAATAATTTACCACAGTCTCTTAGCTATAAAGGGATATAAGGTAATAGATTCAAATTCACTACTGGTAAAACACTTGCAAATTAAACAACCTCATAATAGATTTTGTATTGCAGATTAGGGAAAACAAAAAAATATAATAATATTCAATGATGTAAATCTTAGACTAAAATATATACCATAGATTGGTGGAGGTGAAGTCTTTATCTCTAGAGAAATCAAATTGACAATGTTTCTTAAGCATCCTAAAATGTTTTTATGCTTTAAGTTACAATGCCATATGTAACATTTTATGTATAACATTATTATGTAGAATGACAAGAAAGATAATTAGATGTTCAGAATCAATTTAAATATATTGGACAATGGCCAATTAATAAAACATTATGAATATTATTAGGAACTATTTTAATTTTGAAATTATATAACATTCAGAAAACTTTTCTTTATATAATTCTAATCAAAGAAAGACAGATACAATATAAAAATTGTCAGTTTATCAAAATAGAAAATCTGGAAAGGAATATGGAAGAAATAAATATAGTGGCAGTATAATTAAATCAATGGAAATGGAGTTTATACAGTAAATACATGCTATTCAAGTCTGTGAGTAACTAATTAAATTAATTAAAGTAATGAATTCTTTGGCTGCATCATAAAATCTGTGTCTATCCAGAACAGAATAACTTAGAGTTGTGATCCCTATATCTGGGTTTCTCAATCTCTGCACTATTGCTATTTTGGGCTGGATAAATCTTTGTTGTGGGGACCATCCTGTGAATTGTAAGGTGTTTAGAAGCAACCCTGTCCCCCCCCACCACCATCCATTTAATAACATTACACCCCAACCCCTATCTTCCATGATGACAACCAAAAGAAGGTAAATTATTGTTTTGTAGAATATTTTTTGGAAAAGTGGCCACAAACATTCCTTTATCTATACCAATGCATCTGTAATGTAACTTTGCAGCTCCTTTAATGTAGACTTTACTTTTCTATCTCTTTAATCTGGCCTAGTGTTGTGACTTTCTTTGGCCAGTACAATGAGCTGGTAGTTAAGAGTCCCAGTTCCAAACCCAGGCTTTGAGAAGCCATGCACATTTCCTCTTGTTTTGTTTTTTTTGATGTGTGTGTGTGTATGTGTGTGTGTGTGTGTGTGTGTGTGTGTGTGTTTTCACTCCTGTCTCTCATCTGAATAAGCCCATGCTAGATGATGAAAAGAAGAAAGATAACCTGGACCAGAGTTGAGTTAGCTAGATGTCCCAAGTGAGTTTCCATATATTCCCGAGAGATACCAGCCAAGGTAGCAAGAGACCACTCATAGGCAACCCACAGCTAACCACAAATGCGTAAGTGACCCCTCTCTTGAGCATAAGAACATCCCTGCTGAGCTTGGCTTAAATTCTCAAACCACAGAATATGAGCCAAATGCCTAGTTGTTTTAAGTAATTCAATATTTGAGTGCTTTGTTACGTAGCAATAGGTAACCAATACACTTTGTGACAACACTTAACTTTCCTGCTTCTGGAAAAGTTGTGTTAATGCCAATCCTCTGCAAAATGAAGGTTTATATCTTTTAATTTGCCTTGCTCCCCAGGATCACTCACTGACACTTCCAATTGAAATATACTCGAGTTTTCTACAGGTTGTTTAATCTCCAAATAAGTAGCAGAGACCATTACGTCTTGTGGATTTTGACTATCTAAATAGCTAGATGTATTTTAAGATATAATTGGTTTTTACTTGATTAGGGCCAATTAGGCTTTATTATATTTATTTTACATTTTTCAATTAATGTATGCTTTATAGAAGTAATGAAGTTGCAAGGAAAAACAACCTATCTATTACTTTAGGATATAAATATTTGCAGGATGTGGGCTGAAACTGCTGGGATATTTTGTGAAAATAATTAGCTTTGGAGATTAATGAAGTAAAAATTATTATAATTGTATTCTAACAGTAGGACACTGCTGATGCTGAGATTGTTTGTACTGAAATTTTGTGTTGTATAAATTTCCCACTCTTTCTGGGCAACCTGGATCAAGTTGTTAAATTTTTTAAATATGTCATTTCACAATGTAGTGCTAATAATAACTTAATATAGAATCTTATTTTATTCTATTTTATCAATTGGTACTGGGTTTTGTTTAAAGTTTTTTTTATTCTTAAATGTATTGGGATGACATTGGCTAATATTATTATATAGGTTTGAAACATACATTTCCATGATACATAATCTATATATTGCATTGTGTGCTGACCACCAAAAGTCACCCTCCATCACCATATATTTGACCCCCTTTATCCTTTACTACCCTCATCCCCTTCCCTTTGATAGCCATCATACTATTGTCTGTGTCTATGAGTTCTGTATGTTGGTTTTTCTTATTTGTTCATTTGTTGCTTTTAGTTTTATATCCCACATATGAGTGATCATATAGTTCTTAACTTTTTCTGTCTGACTTATTTCACTTAGTGTGATATTCTCAAGGTCCATCCATGTTATTGCAAATGGCAGTATTTCATATTTTCTTATGGCTGAGTAGTATTCCGTTGTATATATGTACCACATTTTCCTTATACATTCATCTATTGAAGGACACTTCAGTTATTTCTGTGTCTTGGCCACTGTGAATAATGCTGCAATGAATATAGAGATGCTTATAAAACCTAGCTGAGGCCAGCCTCACCCAGAGCAGATGAGCGGAACCACTCAGCTGACCTGTATGGGAATAATGAGTCTTCTTGTTTTAAGCTATTATTAGTATGTTTTGGCATGGTTTGTTAGGCAGTAATGATGAGTTGTGTTGTATAAACACCACATTTTTTATACCTCCTGTACTGTTTTGAGGCATAAGTAACATTATTTATATGAAAAAACAAGCACCTATATTTGGCCAATATTATTTTATAAAATAATGCCATAACTTATCTTATAATAAGTTATATTACATTTTGTAAATAAAGTTTATATCTACAATGAACATTTTAGTTTATCTAAATCCTAATTTTATTGATTTTTTAATATTAACCAGACTCAATAAAAATACTCATTAAAAATTTATTCTGCATGTATTTTCCAGCATTGTTTGCCAAATTGTGTTTGGAATTTCAAACATTATTATTATAAAATTATTTAAAAACAGAAAAATAGTTGAAATGTGCTTTCTAAAAACTTTATGAGTTATAAGTGTTATAAGTATATAGACATTTCTAATCTATACTAATAAAAGGGTAGTATGCTAATTAGACTGGACGTCTTCCGGACGACCTTCCGGACAAAGCCACGGTCGCGGGAACGAGGCAGAGGTGGTTGGGGCCATCAGGCAGGCAGGGGAGAGCAGTTAGGGGGATCAGGCAGGCAGGAGAGAGCAGTTAGGGGGATCAGGCCGTCAGGAGAGAGCAGTTAGGGGGATCAGGCCAGGCAGGTGGTGAGCGATTAGGAACCAGCAGTCCCGGATTGCGAGAGGGTGCAGGCCAGGCTGAGGGACCACCCCCCACCCCCACCCCCATGCACGAATTTCGTGCACTGGGCCTCTAGTTTAAATATAAAACAAAGTCAGAGAAAACAAACCAACTGTCCAGATTTCAGTGTTTTAAGATTTGTCTCTTTAAAATTTAGAAATGTAAATATTTAATTATTTGTTGAAAATAAAAACAGGGGGAAATCATAGAACCTTAACACTTAATTAGAAAAGTATGTTGTTAGAATGAAATAACCTTGAACAGTTTGAGCCAGCACTAAATGATAGCATATTCTCTGTAATAAGACATGTTTGTTTTGTTCCAGTAAGGATAGCTATTACTGTAATTTTCTCCTCTGAAAGGGCACATATGGGAAAATAACATTTACTGTGAGTTTATTGACTTGGCTCAGGAGTTGTCTTATTAGTACTGAATGCTGCTAGAAAAAAAGCAAGCAATAATTATTTCAAAATTCTATTGGAATCCTATGCTGGGCTGGTATTTATGTTAACTTGTTCAGGGAATCTATGAACTGCTGGCTTTCATTCATTTGTCCTTGTTTCAGCTGACATTGTCATTCATGACTGCACAGGACTATAAATGATGGTCTAATGTCACTTATCTAATTACTTGGCATCCTGCACTAAAGTTTAATCCTCCAGGGTCAATAACAGCTCTCAGCTTGGCTTTCAACAAACAAGCCTAGATATGTGTGTGGATACACTTATAGGGCATAAGAGTGCAGCTTGTGTCTTTTATTTTCTGAGGCATGATCAACATACAAAAAAAGTGCTACATATTTAATGTATACATCTTGATGAGTTAGAAGATAAGTATACATCCATGAAACAACCACCATGAGCAATGCTATAAACTAGACCATCCCCTCTAGAAGTTCCCCCAGCTCTCTTTTTTTTTCTATGATAAGAACATTTAAGATAAGATTTACCCTCAACAATGTTTTAAGTAAACCATATTGTTAACTATATATACTACATTGTACACTTGATCTCTGAACTTATTCATCTTGTATAACTAAAGCTATGTACCCTTTGACCAACATCTCCTGATCCCGTCTCCTCTGAGGTCATGCAGTATTTGTTCTTTTGTGTCTGTCTTCATTAGCACTGTGTCCTCCAAGTTCAACCATGTTATAGCAAATGGCATAATGTCCATCTTTCCCAAAACTGAATAATATTTTATCATATGTATATAAAATATTTTTTATTTATTAGTATTACAAAAGGTATTACATATGTGTCCTTTTTTTCCCCCCGCCCTTGACAATCCCCTGCCCTCCCCTACCCCCCAGTGTCTTATGTCCATTGGTTATGCTTATATGCATGCATACAAGTCCTTCGGTTGATCTCTTTATACATTTACCTGTCAGTGGATATTCATTCCCGCCTCCCCCTGCCCATCTTGGCTATTGTGAATAGTGTTGCAATGAACATGGGTGTGTTAATATCTCTTTGAGATCCTTATTTCAATTCTTTCTTGTAAATACCAGTACCAGGATTGCTGGATCATTTAGTGTTCCTATTTTTAATATTTTGAGAAACCTCAAACCTCTCCTCTCTGCTGGTTTTCCATAGTGGCTGTATTAATTCACATTCCCACCAACAGTGTACAAGGGCTTCTTTTTCTCCACATCCTCACCAGCACTTATCTCTTGTGTTTTTTACAATAGCTATCCTAATAGGTGTGCGGTGATACCTTATTGTGGTTTTGACGTGCATTTCCCTGATGTCTAATGATATGGAACACCTTTACATATATTGTTGGCCATTCATATGTCTTCTTTTATTTATTTATTTATTTATTTTTAATATATTTTATTGATTTTTTTTACAGAGAGGAAGGGAGAGGGATAGAGAGTTAGAAACATCGATGAGAGAGAAACATCGACCAGCTGCCTCCTGCACACCTCCCACTGGGGATGTGCCCGCAACCAAGGTACATGCCCTTGACCGGAATCGAACCTGGGACCTTTCAGTCCGCAGGTCGACGCTCTATCCACTGAGCCAAACCGGTTTGGCAATATGTCTTCTTTTAAAAAATATCTAGGCAGATCCTTTGTCCATTTTTAAATTAAATTATTTGCTATTTGACCATTGAGTTCTAGGAGTTGCTTATGTATTTTGGATATTAAGCCTTTACCAGGTATATGCTTTGCAAATATTTTCTCTCATTCCTCAGGTTACCTTTTCACTCTGTTGATTGTATCCTTTGCTGTGTAGAACATTTTAGTTTAATATAGTCCCATTTCCCTATGTTTACTTTTGTTGCCTGTGCTTTGTGTCATGTCCAGAAAATCAGTGCCACGACCAATGTTAACAAGCTTTCCCCCTATGTTTTCTTCTAGGAGTTTACAGTTTAAGGTCATACATTTAAGCCTTTAATCTACTTTGGGTTGATTTTTGGGTATGGTGTATGATAATGATCCAATTTTATTCTTTTGTATGTGGCTGTGTGGTTTCCCCAGCACCATTCTTTCCCTATTGTGTTTCTTGCCACTCCCCTGTCAACGATCAGGTCACCATTAATATGTGGGTTTGGGCACTTGAGTTTTAAGGCCTTACTATGTGTATATCTTTGATAAATCCTGAATAAACAAAAATGTTGGTTTATTAAAGTCAAGCTTTAAAAAAAAATCTCACTCGAATACTTCTGAATTTGAACCAGAAGAGGCTTCTTTGCATGAACATGATTTATGGAAATGTGTTTACCCAATACTTAAACATATTTGATGAGTTGAACCACACCCAATTCCTTCAAGGGAAGTGCTTTTATTGTTTCCTTTTAGCCGATGAGAAAACTGAAATGTTAGGCAGTTTGCCCAGTTCCACATCCTAAATCACCAACAGGGCTGGGATTAGCATCGAGGGAACTTTTACTCCCTTGGTACATTCATATCCCTAAATCCATAGGTCTGATACAGTGCTTTTAGAAGCTGAGTTATTGTTATATTTGCAAAGATTGTAAATTACTTTGATTTAAGTAGTTGAGCAAAATAAAAAACAAAGACAAAACAAGCAATTGTAAGTATCTCTCTTACTGTGTTAGAAGGACTTTGTTAACGCTTTCATCATTTAGTTCATTAATAAAGTATGTGTGTTGTGGAGGCGGGGTGCGGGACTGGAGTCACCGAGATTCATAATATTAGAATGTCTCCACAACACCAAAGTGAGAGGGACACATCAATTGGTTGTCTCCACACGGTCCCCAACCAGGGTCAGGAATCGAACCTGCAGCCCAGGTATGTGCTCTTGACTGGGAATCAAATCAGAGACCCTTCTGCGCTGGGGCTGATGCACTAACCACTGAGCTACCTTATAGCAAGGGCAGAATATCTTTATTTTAAATGTCATTTTAGCTCTAGCTTTATTTTAACTAATGTTCAAAACTTGTTTTATATTCCAGAAAAGGACAATGTTATGTAATTTTTCCTATACAGTAGCAGCAATTCACAGGAAATAATTTATTCTTTTATACCTCTCTGCCTCATTTAGGCTATAATCAATGGAAAAAATTTCCTTGGATGAGAATTAACAAAAGAAGGGGAAAAAAGAGAAATGCATACAAACAAGAGAAAATAATATGGTCATTTATTTTTAAAATATATCATTCGGGTTTGTTTTGAGGTTTTCTCAGATATTTATGATAAAAATAGGTGAAGTGGAAGAGTTAATTGTGGCTTTGATAATAGGATGTATTTTTTGTTTGTTTACTTTTTTAAAATTTTATTTTATTGTTTAAGGTATTACAAATAGTAGCACATACATCTCCTTTTATTTTCCCCAATTGACCTCCCCCGGCCTCCCCTACCCCTGGCACTTGCCCTCACACCCACCCCCAGTGTCTTGTGTCTGTCTGTTGGTTGTGCTTATATGTATGCATACAAGTCCTTTGGTTGTATTTTTAATTAATATTGTAACATATTTTGGAGTCTTAAAACATTTACTCCTACCTTAACCATAATTTAATCTCCCACTAAAAGTTTATGAGTCCAGGAATTAAATTGATGGGTGTCAAATCCAGTGCATCAGACCTTCATGAACTTGGATACCTCATTAACCTAAGAAATTTTCTGGCTGCTAAGATTGTTCAAAACTTTATCCATGTATTTGCTTTCCACTTATGTGGGTCATAACATAGATCCACTTATTCTTATTAAAAACTCTAAATGACAAAGAAGGGAAGAGGCAAAAATAATTATTGTTTGGAAATAATCTGTTATGATTACATATTATCTGAATGTATACACAGAAAACACAGATCTTCCATTGGATGTCATAGCTTTGTCCTGGTAAAACTGCTTGTGTATGGCAGAACTTGTGTATAACATTTTTTTCACTTACCTATTTTCAGTTAAAAAAAGCAACATGAGCCCTAGCTGGTTTGGCTCAGTGGATAGAGCGTCAGCTTGTGGACTGAAGGGTCCCGGGTTTGATTCTGGTCAAGGACATGTACCTAGGTTGCAGGCTCCTCCTCTGCCTGGGCCCTGGTCAGGGATCATGCAGGAAGCAACCAATCGATGTGTTCCTCTCACATCAATATTTCTCTCTGTCTTTCCCTCTCTCTTCCACTCTCTAAAAATCAATGGAAAAATATCCTGAGGTGAGGATTTAAAAAAATAAAACAACAGCAACATGAAAATAAAACTGAGTTGAAATAACACTGAAATTAAGAGAGGAATCCCACCTTTTTCTTATCCAAATCAACCATTTTCTTTTTTGTAATTGTGTTAAGATCTACAATATTTAGGTGGTTATCTACTCATATATCTCATTATAACCAATATGGGGGATATGAAAATATGTTGATTTATTAAAATGTTATGTATACTAGCCTTATAAAATGGTAAGATGACATTGATTCTAGGAGAGAAAAAAAAAGTCACTTGAATGAATCCTCTCTTTCAGCTACTTTTGTGTCAGTTGCAGAGTTAATATATATTTTTTAACTGTCATGAAGCTGGTGTACAGACTCTGTAAGCTCCCTGTTCAAATTACCTGGTATGTGTACCTGACCATGACAGCCTAAGCCAATGGATTTCCAATGGCCAGGACATGCATCTTGGTGTCTGAGGGCTTTATCTGAAGGCTCCACTCCCTGCAGGGTCACAGTGACATGCCAAGGAATTGCTCTTCTCGGGCATAACATAAACCCCACAAGGAACAACAGTCAGTATATAAACACACTAGTTTCTTCTCCCATTACCCTTAGGATAGAAAACCCCCAAGATATGTGTTTACATCACACTCACCACCAGAAAGTTAAGGACTTCATGGTCCAATGCAGTATGAAGGAAGGTGTATTAGAGCAACACCAGGTCAGGCAAACGTAGGTTTACAACTGTGAGTACCAGAAATACAGTTTATTCTTGTGTTATTGTATTATTTTCCAAATGAACAACTGTAACCTGCTTTGCCGACAATGTTTATCTCAGGTCACTCACTGCATTTATTCATATATTTGTCAAATATTTGCTTCACCCAACTTTTACACTTGGCTATTTTAAATAACTGCATCCTATAATTTGAAGATTTTTTTCAGTGAGAATCTATTTCTTTTGACTAAGTAAATTTTGAAATGACCGCCAATTTCTTAAACCTCAAAGACCACTTATTTTACCATTAAAAGTTTATTCTCCATTCATTGAGTAAAGGCTGTATCTCTTTTAAATTATTGTTGTTGAAGATTATAAACTCAGCACATTGGGGTTCATATAAGTTAAGAGAAAAACACTGTATATTATCAAAGACAATTTCAGCAAAGTCTAACTGGGATATTGCGACAGGTGCAATATTTTATAACAATGTGTTAATGATGTTATTATGCTATTAATAATAGTTTCTATTTATTGTGCAGTTACATTAGCCAGACAGTCTGCAAGGCTATTTATATTTAAATATTATTTAATTCTCAGACTAACACTCTTAGAAGGCTGTTTTTTGACCATTTAAAATATGAGAAAACGGAAGTTTAAAACAGTAAAGTACGTTTCCTGAGACATAGCTGATCAGGGAAGTAACTCAAATGCGGTAACTAAAGCCCATATTCCTTAACAGTAAGTGATGCCTAAATAATAATTTTGAAGCTGAAAAAATGTATTAAATGGATAAGCAGCACATTAGCATATTTCTGAGTAAATGATTAAAAAACTAATAGCTAACCCTTGAAATTCAGGATTTCACGAAGGAGATGATTTTTATCCATATTGGCAATAGAAAAGACAAAGGAATCTCTAAAATTACAAAATGACTTCTCTAACTTCAACACCTTAACATTCTTATTATTTTTAAATATATTTTTATTGATTTCAGAGAGGAAGGGAGAGGGAGAGAGAAATAGAAACATTAATGAGGAGAGAGAAAATTAATTGGCTGACTCCTGCATTCCCCAAACTGGGGAGCCAGCCCACAACCAGGGCATGTACCCTGATCAGGAATCAAACCATAACCTCATGATTCATAAGTTGACATCCAACCACTGAGCCATGCCAGCTGGGCCATTCTTATTTTTCTTAATGACACTTTTCTTACCTGAAAATGTTTTGACTCAAGTATTTTTATTCTAGAATATATTTGAAGTGGGGAAAAAGAGGGAATTAATGCATTTTTTTAAGAAGAAAGCACATTAGTATAATTGTCTTACTTGTCTGTGGGAAACATCTATTAAAATTAATATCTCAATATAAATTTGTTTCGTATAAATATTTAACTTGTGAATCATGTGACTGATTTATGTGAAATTAGAAAATCAGCTCCCTTCACTGTCAAAATTACTTCTTGTACTTTGTGACATAAAATCACCACTTGTTTTCTCTGCCTTCCCCTGCATTTGCAGCATAAACCAGATATTTAAGCTGCACCTTTGCTAAGACCACATTTATATATAACTAATATATCTTCATAATTCTTGTGTCACAGGGAGTTATTTATTCACCTTATTGTTACTGTGTTCTTTGGCTATCTAAAGTTATTTTACATAATAAGTGAGGTTGTAAAAGTCTTTAGGATTATATCATTTAATGGAATTTTTGTATGTTCATTTATATTATTTTATCTCGGCTGATTCAATAATTCATTAGGGAGAAGTGTTTTTGGAGTTGCTAACTCAGAGAGAGAAAATGAGGCAGACAGATCACCCCTGAGTAAAAACCTTATTAACAACTCTCCCATGAATTCATCCTTTCTGGAATGCTGCCACCATTTATTTTTTGGCATGCTGACATATTAGATTTCATACCTATAGTTTTCATGAACACACCAAAAACGTTCTTCTAATTATGAAAGCACTTGGGAATATTCAACCTGAACTGACCCAAGCTTCGACTATGGAAAGGAATGGGATACAATATTAAAAGTTATCAGTCTATTATTAAGAGATAAAAGAAGCAATAGAGAAACTCATAAGTGAACTAAAATATGCTCCTCAAAGATTAGGCAGTCCTAATTGCTACCAATGATTATTGTTCGAGTAGAGACACTAGGAGAAAGATATTTTAGTTTCTTCCATTGAAAATATTGAGCTTTTCCAAAATGACTAATTAAGAAATACGTGTCCATAACTGAAAATTCTACTTAAGTAGAAATCTGCCTACTTGTGTGCCATTGAATTTGAGTTTCTAAAGTTTTGTATGAAATACAAATACCACAATAATAATTATAATTGCATATATATTGAAATTATTCAAGAAATGTATTTAATGAAGAAAATAGACTGAATAAATAAAATAAACAAGTAAATTCTAGGCAATTTTGATTTAGTTAAAATATTTATTAAGTACCAACTATTAATAAAGCAAGACAAACTGGTAGGGATATTTAAAAATATATAAAATTTGGACTAACTCCTCCACTAAATTAGGGATTAATAAAAGTTGATAAATAAACAAAATACAAGGGACAATATAAAAATATCCATAAATATATACAAATACATTTCTATGACTATGCAAATCTTTGAAATCAAACATAATTTAAATCAATTCCCTTACATCTTCTCTATTAAACAGGGCAAGCTTATATTGGTTTTGGAGAACAAGGAGGGCTGGGCGATTCAATGAAATAGTTAATTTCAGGTAGATCTGAGAGGAGGGGAGGATTCCAATAGGAAGAATGGAAGGGGAATATTCTAGGGAGAGAAAAAATATCAGAATGACTCCATTTATTAATATTTGATGAGCCTTGGTGCATATGTAAAATATTTGGGACATTTTTACCTGTAGCCCATAAATATTGATACATTTTATTTTTGCTTCATTAATTTTTTAACTTTGTTTTTATTGTTGATGCTATTACAGATGTCCTCATTTTTCACTCCTTTGCCCCCGCTGTCCTCCTTTCCTCAGGCTATCACCACTCTGCAGTTCTGTGTCTCCTGTGCTGTGTGGATGGGTTATGCATATATGTTCTTTGGCTAATCCCTTCATCTTCTTTCATCCAGTCCCCCCTCCACCCTCTGACAGCTGTCAGTCTGTTCCATGTGTCCATGACTTTGTTTTTATTTTGTTTGTCAGTTTATTTTGTTCATTAGATTCCACATATAAGTGAGGTCAAATCTCCAAATTTGCTTTGTACTTTCCCTTTGATTAAAAAGGTCATTTTTATTCACCAGTGGAAGGGCCTTTGAATCTCTGAGGTTATTAATGTAGGTTTTGTTTTACTGTGCTCAGAGAGGGCTGTTTTTGTTACTTTGATTCTTTGGGAACTATTAAAATATGTATTTTGTGTGTGGTCTAATGTATGAGTAGTTCTTAATGAATGTTCCATAAGTATTTGAAAAGTATATTTTCATCATAGTTTAAGTATAATATATATATATATATATGTGTGTGTGTGTGTGTGTGTGTATATATATATATATATATATATGTCATACATACTTTTGATTATGTTTTTTAGACCATCTACATTTACTAATATTTTGTTCTCTCAATTGTAAGAATTGCCTTAAAATCTCTGTGATTAGTGAGGTTTTGTCTGTCTATCCTTGCATTGCCAGTTATTTCTGCTCTAAGAAAGTTGTTGCTATGTTTTGTTTTTTTGTGTTTTGTTTTGGGGGGGGGGCATAAATATCCATCACTTTTATTTGCCTTCTCCTGTACTTAATATGCACACAAAATGTGAATAAATCATAAGGGTAGTGTTGAATTAATTTTAACAAAGTGAACACACCCATGCAGTCAATCAATAAATGAGAACATCATCACCCAAGAATTCCCTTGGCCCGTCCTTGTCACTAACTGCCCCCTCCCCCCATACTGGCTTTGAAAATCAAGTTTAGCTTTTCCTATTTGTGAACTTCATATAAATAAAATCATGCCATTTTTTTTCACCTCACATGATGTTTGTAGGAGTGTCCATATTTCATAAAACAATAATTTGTTCATTATCATCAGAGATATAGGATCCCGTTAATTGGTGATGTTGATTGAGATGGGCTGCTCAGATCTTCCTTCAGGGAAGCCTGGCTGCCCAGCTGTGGGGCGCGTTGTCAGCAGGTGGCCTCAGCTGTCATCCGTTTCAGCTGCAGAGAATTCCCTTGATACTTATCTGACTTTATATTTAAGTTTTTAATTTATAATTTTAAATGTCATGCCATTATTTTATGGAAAGTTATATTTTCCTAATGGTATACTAATTTTAACCAACATTTAAACTAACAACTTCATAAAATATCCTTAGCCTTATCTTTGTTGTTGTCATTACTCTTTCCTCATTATTATTAGTGTTGAAATAATCTAGTGATCTTTTCATTCCCAAACCTTTCATTTCCTTCATAACTAAATTTTTTAAAATACATTTTTATTGACTTCAGAGAGGAAGGGAGAGGTAGACAGAGATAGAAACATCAATGATGAGAGAGAATCATTGACTGGCTGCCTCCTACATGCCCCAACTGGGGATCGAGCCTGCAACCCAGGCATGTGCCTTTGACCAGAATCAAACCTGGGACCCTTCAGTCTGCAGGCCGAGGCTCTATCCACTGAGCCAAACCAGCTAGGGCTTATAACTGAATTTTAAATAATATCACTTTACTCTCAAATTCTATAAGCAACTAACAATTATATACCACTTTTTGTTTGAAATTCAAGATACTAGTACATATTGTATTTAGTTTATGGCCAAAAAAAGTGAAAAATGAAAAAAGGCAGAAGTAGCATTCTTTAGGGCATGGGAGAAATAAACTTCCCATGGCTTATACATAAGTTGTGCTTAGAATTATTACAATGTATACAAATAGAAAGGTGCTTTATGACCATGTTATAAAGGGAATTGTGTTCCATATTTTAAGATTAATGCTTTAAGATCCCGGGTGATTTTGCCAAAGGTAAAACTGAAAAATCTAAGTGGCTTTCTAAAAATTTATAGATAGATAGCACATAAATAGTTGTTTTTATTCAAACTTCTCCATGTCCTGCTTTCTCTAGTTTTAAAAGCTATCTTTCTAAAATTGGGTTCCCCAGAAGCACCCATATGAAGTAAATTAAGGAAACACTTCTAATCAAAACTGGGAAGAAAGTGGAGGTGGAAGAGGGAAGCCAACCAAGGGTGTTTTAGGCAATGGCCCAGTCTCAGCAACAAATTCCACCAGACCTTGTTTTTTTTCTGGCTCTGGAAGCAGAAGCTGGGCTTATACTTGCATTTATCATCTATTGAGGAAGGGATGATGTGAGTTGCCTCTGCTCTCTATTCTTATATTAGAAAATCTACTGCAGTACTCATTGAGCAGTATCCCAAAGAACAGTTACAATTGGGGGCTTGCTTATAAAATGAAACAAACTGTAAAATTGGGTGTCACATAGAAAAAAATGCAAGGGATCTGAGGGGAACTGGCTGAACACAGATATTTCCCACTACACTAATCTTAACTATCCAATTCCCTCTGCAGTCACACTTAATCTATATCTACACCTAATCTTAGGTATTTTAGAGTTTACTCTTTATGAATAATTGGAAATACATATGTTGTTGAAAGTCTGTTTTATTACTATTTGAATACCTTTCATAATATATAAGAAACTTCTGGCTTTGAAGAGAGCTAAAAATACTTATGTCATTATAATGACATAAATACTTTATTATTTCAGGTTATTTTTTTTAATATTGTTTAACTGGGTTTACTGTTTGTAATGTAACCAGAATATCTCAGTGGTTTTATTTCAAGATAATTGATTTTGTTATAAATAAAATTAAATGCAAAGGTCTCAAGGATTTTATAAAATTTTAAAGTTTCTAAAGATAACCAACTAGTTAGTATGAGGATCAACTAGTTAGTGACAGGCCTATATAAGTTCAGTGGATAGGTCTTTTCATGGTTCTATGCTGCAATCTTCCTTAATTCCAAATATCTATAGCCGAAAGCATTGTCTTCTGAAATCTTACTATTGAATGCTTTAGTGTGGTGACAGTGGCATAGTGGAGCAAAGGAGAGGTACTAGTTTTAAGATAAGAATAAGTTCATTAATGCTGATTGTATTTTAATTAAAATAGATCCTCTTATTAGTGTATCTGTGAATTACTGTATATTATCTATGCTATTGCAGTTCACTTTGATTTTCTTGAGATATAAGCAGCAGGATTTAATGGTTTTATTATTAAAATTCTTTAACCTAAATAAACTAAGATATGATAGCTCAATAGTAAATAAGAGAAGTTTCCAGTAAAAAAAAAAAAAAAAGCAATCACTAAAAATTTAGCTGAATTTCACTAAACTATGAGAACTTTTAATTTTAAAAGTAGGCCAAGAATGTCTCAAGATTAGATTTTAATAAAGGATTGCAAATACCACATTCCTCTAAATTTTGATGCAGCTAGCAAAACTGTAATATCTGAAAATAAAGAATATTTTCAAATAAAGCTATCTGATTATTTGCAAACATGTAAGTAAAGGAAGTCTTGTCCTGAATTCATTAAAAAAAAACATTTTATTTTACCTGAATTTCTTCACTAGTTCTGGTTATCATTAAATATTTCTTCCCATGCATGGTTCAAAGGAAGAGATATATTCATAACTATAAAAATACACTTGAAAGGTAGTTTTGGGTACTATTTATTGACTTTGGTTTTAGCTAGTGCTAAAGAGCAAAAAATGTTTAATCTCTCCATATGGCAACAACCCAAGCCAGTGTATTTAAACTATTATGAAAAATATACTTGTTTCTCCTATTAACTCTACAGCTATGACTCCTGGATAGGAGAAGTAAAGTTATTTGAATGTGCAAACACCTCAGTTATTTACATGGACTATGACCTCATTAGTAGGAAACATAATGATTCTACCATATCCTCCCACATATTGAACTTCCTGGCTCAGTATAATCTCTTTAATCAACATATCAAGATTCTTCCCTGTATTTTCAACATCTATTCACTGATCAATCATCTCCAAATCTCTCCCTTGTCCTTTCAAGAAGTTTATCTAATTAGATCACTCATTCCACATCTCATTACAATTTTCTTTACATGAATGGAATCTTTGTTCAATAAAAGAGAAGAGGTTGTGCCTAGCTGGTGTGGCTCAGTGGTTGAGTGTCAACCTATGAGCCAGGAGGTCATGGTTCAATTCCTGGTCAGGCACATACCTGGGTTGTAGGTTTGATCCCCAGTGTGGTGTGTGCAGGAGGTGGCTGATCAATGATTCTCTCTCATCATTGATGTTTCTCTCTCTTACTCCCTCTCCCTTCCTCTCTGAAACCAATAAAATCCGTTTTTTAAAAAGAGAAGAGGTTGCAAAAAGTTGAGGGAGAGACAGTGATGGTGATATTAGGAATCTAAGGTGAGAGATCCACAAAAAAATGCAAAATTGGTATGTTTAATTTTTTAAGTTTGAGGAAAATAGAGAATACAGCAATGGAATGGAAAACATTCTTTCACATCTTCTGGTTGTGGGAAGCAGAGAAAAACAGGCTTCACACATTTTACATGATGAGCCCTTTTGGAATGATGCTCTCTATCCCTGGAGTGCTAGAGGAGAAAGCCTTAGGCAGTGATTCTCAACCTTCCTAATGCCGTGATCCATTAATACAGTTCCTCATGTTGTGGTGACCCCCAACCATAAAATTATTTTCGTTGCTACTTCACAACTGTAATTTTGCTACTGTTATGAATCATAATGTAAATATCTGATATGCTATATGTGTTTTCCAATGGTCGCGACAAACAGGTTGAGAAACGCTGCCTTAGGGTTATGTAATTCTCTGCCTTGTCTTTTCACTTCTATAGTGACCTTCCAGAAATATATGGTCTAAGAATAACCAACTAACTTAATGATTAATTAAAGAAAAAAAAGTAGTGCATGAGGGAAAATGTAGATAAAACTCCATAATATGTAGCAACATGAATTAATACTGAGCAGGAGACTATTTCATAGATAAAATGAGAACTGGAAACTAAAGTTCCGTAAATAGAAGTTAATTTTATATGTCAACTGGCTGGATCATGATACCCAAATATTTGGTCAAATATCTGCCTGGCTGTTGCTGTGAAGGTATTTATTAGATGATATTACCATTTAAGTCACTACCGTGAGTAAGGCGGATTACCCTTCTTAATGTGAGCAAGCCTCATCCTGTCAGTTGAAGGTCTTAGGAGAAAGATTGTGGTCCTATGAGGGAGATGAATTCTGCCTACACACTGTCTTCAAACTCAAGCTACAGTGTTAACTCTTCCATGGGTTTAGAGCCATCCAGCCCGCTTTGGACTTGCCAGCATCCCCAGTTGCATGAGCGAGTTCCTTAAAATAAATCATCTCTCTCTCTCTGTCGCTCTCTCTAAAAGGCAATAGAAAGGTCATTTTGGATAATATTTGTATATATGTATATATTTATACATACATACATAAAATATATGTATGTATAAATATATAAAATATTTGTAAAAGAGATGAAAGAAAAAAAGTATTCAAAACTAGATTGCATGATAAACTTCTAAAATGGTTGTATTCTGTATTTGAGTTGGACTGTTATTTTTGTCTCTTATTTTAATGAATTGAAAAATGTTCTATGCACACAAACAAAATAGTTGAAAATTGACCTCATTTAGTCAACCAATTACTTGTTGACTTGAGAATATTCCACTTTTTAGAATATTGTGTCACATAAATGTGATTGATTGGTGCTTTGAGTGATTATTAGATCACTGTATGATCTGAAAATATGTTTTGGCAGCATAAGATATTTCAACATTGCCTAATTCTAATATGATAGATTTGAAAAAGCGGGTATTATTTTAACAACAGAGGGCTTTTCAGAATAGATATTAAACTTGTCAAAGGAAAGTGAAGAATTTGATAATACCCTAGGCCTCTTTTCTGAAAACTTTTTATTTTGTATGATATGAACACATTTGGCTAACATAATTTCTGTTCTTGGTTAGAAGAACTTGAAGTTTATTGCAGTGATTTTAAATAAAAAACAAATGAGTTTTAACTCCATTCAAGGAGGAGTAGGATATTTATGGGGAAAAGAGCTTTAGGAAGTCTCAAGGAAAAATGTCAGTGCCTGATCAAGAAGAATGGAAATGTCATTTTGCATTTTAGAAAACATGATCATGGTTTTGCTGTGAAATTCACAAAACCTTCCATGGCAAGGGAAAACTTTACTTGATTAAGTGGCACTAGACATAAATGTATATCAAATCATAACTGCAGCGCCTACCAGAGAAATGTTCATTGACGCCCAGGGAAGACAAGCCCTTTAATATTGCAGTGCTGTTTGCACTTATGTTTGAGTGGAAATGCACCACAAGGACCACAACATTAAACTCTGTCAATTCTTGAATTTCAATTGTCTGCATGAATAAGCACCATTTCCTAACAATAACCAGAAAGTCTGTTTTCAATTGTAAACACTTTTCTTTTTGATGGAAAAAAAATACTACTTGTGTCCTTAAGAAGCATGAACACCCCTTGTAAACTCCACGTCCCCCAGTGTTTAGTTTTATAGACTAGATTTATGGTCAACAAGCTAAGCAGTTTGATGTAGCAGTGTGCCTAAATGAGTAACTTCCACATCATATGCACTCATTACCTATCTGAGTACATATCACTGTGGAAAACTTATACACAGACACACATACACCTACAAAGAAAGGTGGAAAATACAGTCTTTATTATGGTGGCCCAAATGCTCTGCTAACATGTATATGAGTTCAGAAGAAGAAAGGATGCATGGATTTCTTTGGAATGCCTTGATTTTCTGTTGTGTTTTTTTCTATTTTTTGAATATCAGTTTAAAGATTTTCTTATATAATTATCTGTATAATAATGAGTTCCCCTAGTCCAATCATGAGCTTCTTCAAGTTAAGGCTTGTATTAATCATCATTTTTTTTCTCAGTGAATAGTGATGTTCATTCATTTTAACACATGCTCAAAACTTTATTGACTTTAGTTAACTTCTGTTGTTAATTTTTTAAATAAAAGTTTTATAAGCACATGAGAAATATTTCAAAAATTCTAATAAATGGAAAGTGAAATATTATTTTTAAATCTTCCTATTTTTATTTGTTTTTGCTTTCTACCACCAAACTATAAATAATATGTAAGTTTATGGGAGATGAGACATTTATTCTTCTCTTAACAATAATGCCAACCTCACCATTGTGACCAAGTTCTCTGAATTATACTTTAATCTTCAACCCTTTTATTAATGGCATTGCAGGTTGGGTTTTCTAGGAAACAGACTCTGAGAGCAAGATTAGTGTGCATGCCGAAACCGGTTTGGCTCAGTGGATAGAGCGCCCGCCTGCGGACTGAAGGGTCCCGGGTTCGATTCCGGTCAAGGGCATGTACCTTGGTTGCGGGCACATCCCCAGTAGGGGGTGTGCAGGAGGCAGCTGGTCGATGTTTCTCTCTCATTGATGTTTCTAACTCTCTATCCCTCTCCCTTCCTCTCTGTAAAAAATCAATAAAACATATTTTTTAAAAAAAAGATTAGTGTGCAGGAAGTGTATTAGGGGGTGCTCTGACTGCCATACCCTGGTGGGGGGGAGCAAGGAAAAAAGATGTGCAGAGGGAAAGTAAGGCCACCTGAAGGCTCAACCGCAGCAACCTTGCATTAACCAGTCACTGGATGCCAGTTGCTCCCAAGAAAGGGTGTGACCTTCAGTAGGGTGACTCTTCTTTGGTCAGGGGCAATTCCTGCTCCTGGCAACATTTGAACACTACCAGCTGGCCACAACCCAGCAGTAAGGGGTATGCGTTTTCAGTGCTGAAGCAGAATCTGAATGGACACCAGTGTCCACTGTACTTCATCATTTTGACTAAAGAAGAAAACCTCAGTTTCTGTTCCCTGATCTTTGATTGCATTTCCTGGGCTGGTATAGTGACTCCATGCTAATCAGGAATATGGCACCTTCTCTCCTCTTCTGCTCCTGCTTCCATAGCACTGGTTCCCATGTTCCAGATCACTCCATGTCCAAGGTAGTTATTGTAGTTCTCTTTCATTTCATTCCTCCAATGCAAAGAAAGGGCCAAAAATTATGTCCCAACTGACTATTTATGAACAAATTCTCCTAAATATTTTTTTTGTAAAAGACACAGTCATATGGTACATTTCATATCCAAGAAGAACATCAGAATGCCAACTTTAAGCTGAATATATTGCAACAGAAATAACTTTGAATTTCTAATTGCAGAAGAAGGGGACATTAAATATGGGAAACCAGTAGTTTCTGAACACACACACACACACATACACACACACACACACAGAGACACACACATATACACATGCTTATATGTATGTTTTTATGCTCTGTCAAACAATAATCAATTATTCACTGTAATTAATTTTAAATATTACTCTTAATTATGTGATAATTGAATAACTATGTAGTGTTATAGTCAATACAGTTCTATAATACTAACAGAAAAATAGTTTAAAAGTATAGTGTTCTACTTACCTAACTTAAATATAAATATTTGAAAGCTCTACATTTAGCAAGAAAAGTCTTCTTTTTAAAGGTCTACCATCCAGGTAACTCACGTTGCAAGGGAATTATCCAAACAAGCAAATTAACTAACCAAAAAAAACAAAAACAAAAAAAAAACAAAGCAAAATCCAAAAGCTCAATTACCTATGTTAAATTGTCAATTCCAAATGTACGAAATATTTGAAACTATTAAATACTAAGAATAATTATAACTTGGTGAGCTAGGGAGATAATAAACAAAGCACTGTTGCCTAAAAATTACTTGGTGATAAAATATAGATTAAGATATTTAAAAAGTAAACAAAAAAAATACAAAAGGATGTTAACAAAGAAAAGAAAGAAAAAGTTATCAAAAGTAGCTTTAAGAGTATGTATTTCTTTACTTAAAAAATTATTGTTATTCAATAAGTGTATGATTAGGCCTCATTTAAGGAGTACACTACAGGGACAACTCAAAAGTCCAACTGTATTTAGGAAAAATGACAAAGAGAGAAACAAACACCTGCCAGAAGGAGGGCATTGGCAGTATTCCTTTTCATTAAAACACCACACAGTGTCTAGCCTGGTGACTCAGTTGGTTGGAGCATCCCTGCACCGGAAGCTTTCAGGTTCAATTCTGTGTGAGTGCTGGGGGTTTGGAGGTGGCCAATGGATGTATCTCTCTCTCTCTCTTCTTCTTGGATCAATGAACGTATCTTAGGTTGGGGATAAAAAAGAAAAACACAACACAATAAAATAGTATGCACTGTCAGTTTTTAGAGTAGATAATATTAGTTCTAAACAAAAAAAAAACTTCTCATTGTCATAGTATTTCCAAATTTTGTCAGCTAAAAAGTGAAATAAATTGTAATAAAGGTAAATTGGGAAAATGTTCCAAGGAACAAGAGGAGTTGAATAAAGTATAGAACAATAAAAAAGTAATTTAACTATTGGAAAGGAATTATTTAATAAATCTTTAAATGTATGAAGGACTTTGAGAAAGTATGATAATCAATAGTTTTCTTATATTGAAGACAGAACAGGGGAAACTAGGGTTAATATTAAATATGATGGATTTGAGTTAGTGAATAGTGAAATTATTTCTGACTACAGTGAATCTCTTTCAGAGGTCTTTCAAACAAGAATGGATTCTTACTTTTCTCTTATCCCATATGAATTGCCTAAGTGATGATTGAAAACTAGGTGATGTGATTCATTTTTACACTTATGATCTCATTGTATAAATTATGGATTTCATGTGAAACTTCCTCACTAAAACCCAACCCCAAAATTTAAAATAATCTTTTTATAGAAGAAAGCTGTTATAAAAATGACTTGGAATGCTATAGTTCTATTTGGTAAGAACCTGTCCTACGTATGCCATTTTAAAAAATTGGGACCTAACAGAGCTAGGAAGAGACTGAAATCAAACATGAAACTGAAAGAACAGCTCAACCAGCTTGGCTCAGTGGTTGAGGGTCCATCTATGTATGAACCAGGAGGTCATGGTTCAATTCCTGGTTAGGGCACATGCCCAGGTTGCAGGCTCAATCCCTGGTGGAGCACGTGCAGGAGGCAGCCAATCAATGATTCTTTCTCATCATTGATGTTTCTATCTCTCTTTCCCTCTCCCTTTCTCTCTGAAAACAATAAAAATATAGTTTAAAAAATAAGACAAAACAATACTGAAAGAACATTCTTTAATATGTTTTGCAAAAGTTATTGAATATTTTAAAATCATTTCTTAAAATGAATGTCAATTGTAAACACATTTACTTATGCATAGATTATAAACTGTAAAACATTCGTGACATAAAATAGTCACCTGTATCTTTCCCAGGTTTGTTCATTATTCACAGTTTCTCCTAAGAAACTCAAAGACACTCTCATGAGCTGTTCTCACTTTGGAAGGAAACAAAACTTATTTTCCAAAGATCTTTCATGTGCAACTGTCCATCAGGAAGGTGGTTCTTTACAGCACTCTGTGATGTCTCCTTTCTCAAGCTACCAACCTTAATTAAACTCTCTAAAAACACGACCTTCCTGAGCAGCCTTCTGTAATTATAAGTTTCAGTGGTAAAAATGACATAATAAAGTTTACTAGAATTCATGAAGCATAGATTTTAAAATGTTTTCTTAACAAAGTTTCATTTAATAGAAAGAGAATCAATCTTTATGCCCTCAAGTCTGAGGTCATTGAGGGCATAATAGGCTGAATGTGTATAAAAGACAATGAAAGATGTTTTTTCAGACTAGTAGTCTAAGTTAATTTAGTTTAAACTGATAATCTATATACATAAAAGCCTTGCCAAAACCAGTTTGGCTCAGTGGGTAGAGCGTCGGCCTGCGGACTGAAGGGTCCCGGGTTCGATTCTGGTCAAGGGCATGTATCTTGGTTGCGGGCACATCCCCAGTAGGAGATGTGAAGGAGGCAGCTGATCAATGTTTCTCTCTCATCGATGTTTCTAACTCTCTATCTCTCTCCCTTCCTCTCTGTAAAAAATCAGTAAAATATATTTAAAAAAAAAAAAGCCTAAGCTACCATTACGACCGGTCAACTGAACAACAGGTCCACTGGTCGCTATGATGATGCCCTGACCACCAGGGGGCAGATGGTCAATGCAGGAGCTGCCCCTTGGTGGTCAGTGTGCTCCCACAGTCAACCTCCTGTGGCCAGCTAACCTCCCGTGGTCCCTCACCCAGGCTGCTGCCTCAATCAGCCCCGATTGCTGGCCAACCCATGCATGAATTCATATACTGGGCCTCTAGTGAATTATAAGAACTTTCTAAAGTTAAGTTGTAAGCCCGTAAATTGAATCTTTGAAATATCTTTACATATCGTAATTGCATGAAGCATATTTCTCAGACTGACAGCAAAAAATCATTTTGTTTATCATCCCCAGGCTAAGACTTTTTTTTTCATTTTGGTTAGGAAAATTCTCATAAGCTTCCCATTCTGACTTAAAAAGCTTTCATGAGATTTAGGCTTTGGGCATGATCAAAGATGCAAGAGACTGGAGTTTAGCAGTCCTTGGTAATCACTTCTGAAAGCAGTAACTAATTCTATCAGCTTTCTGAAAAGGGTATAAATCTTGATGCTATCAGCTATTTTGTCTTCTGAAACAACTAGAAAAAGACAAGCAAGGAATCTACTTTTAGTCTGTTTAAATTACTTAGTTCCACTCATGCATTTCTCTAGTGTGTATCTGTAAGCGTTAAGCATGAAGAACAAAGTACATTTAATGTTAAAATGTTACAACGATGTTATAGTCTTCAGGATTCAAATAACATTTGAATCCAAAAGAACATATGAAAGAAATCCGGTTCAAAACCACCAGAAAGGGAAGCAAGTGGAAATAATGTCAGTGTTGAAAGCATGAGAGAAAAAACAAGGAAAGAGAACACTAATAATAAGGTTCATGGTCCCTGCCAGGGCCCCCTGAGGTTGACTTGTGAATACGAACATGTCTTCATTTAGCGAACAGGGATAGTGACATAGTATGCCTCACTCTCACCTATAGTTGACATGTAGGGAATTTTTAATTCTCATTTATGTCTGAAATGTTCCAAAAACTAGTAGCTTGAGAAAACTGTGATCAAATCAAGTAAATCATCTTTACATTCATTAAACAATGTATTCAGCCCAAATTCATTTTGAATGACTAGCTGTGTTAGAGAACATGGAATAAAGCAGTGAACAAAATGAAAATCTTACTTTCTTAGATTTTACCATCAGGATCATTTTGAGATGGATATTTGGGAAGATGATAAAGAGAACAAAGTGCAAAAGGATACAGCAAGAAAAATTAATTTGAAATCTATCATGGGTTGGACATATTTACATCTATCTAAAAGAAATTATATCAAAATTCTTTATACCTAAAAAAAATTCTTTATACTAGTGCCTTAAAAAATTCCACATTCTGGCATGCTTTAAAAAATGATAATACTCATATGGTAAACTGGAAGAGATATGAAAAATTCTATATTGGCTTGGTTAAAAAATACATATTTACAGACTTTTCTTATGTTACATAATTATAAGATAAATTGTCAAATTCTGGGAAATACATTAAAAATTAACATATTAATTTTCCAAGAAATTTTTAAATGTATTTTTATTGACTTCAGAGAGGAAAGGAGAGATAGAAATATCAATGATGAGAGAGAATAATTGATTGGCTGCCTCTTCCATGCCCCCCACTGGGGATAGAGCCCACAACCTGGGCATACGAGCTGACCTGGAGTCCAACCGTGAACACCTGGTTCATAGGTTGACACTCAACCATTGTGCCATGTTGGCCTGGCTGCAAAAAATTTCAATGACAAAATTGAACTTTCATCTGTGATCATTACTTTTTTATATCATATATCATTGTTATGTCATATATGATATATGCATTTCCAGAGAGGGCATGGGAGTTCAATGCCCTCCACCATCCAAGACCTTGCCCCATGTAGCTCTCTTCCATTTGGGTGTTCCTGAGTTTTATCCTTTATAGGAAATAGGTAAACATGCTCTGTACCTTGATTAATAATGAAGAAATCCTTTGAGAAGTCCTATCGACTGCTACAACCTCCATGTACTCCCAGGAGAAACACTGTGGGAGGGTTCTTCTGCACTGCTTCTCCCTCCTGTTTATAGTCAAACTCTAAAGCAGCTTCTTGGCTTGCAATTCTGTAAAACAATTACGGGATTTTAGCATACATGAAGTGCCTTCGCTGTAAAAAAAGTAAATGTCATTTTTGGAGTGACTAAAAATACCATTATTGATCAACACTTTTTAGTGATTAACTTTTCATTTCTCATACTCACCATGGAGGACAACAATTTTTCACATAACTCAGCAGTAGCAAAAGACAGTAGACTTTTCTTTGACAGAAACTCCTTTCTAAGTATTAATGAAAAGTCAGTCAGATAGGATTATCCTTCATATTATATTTTAAGATTATGAATATTATTCAAATCTACCACCTTCTATTTTTATTGCTTAATAAATGTATTAAATGTAATAAATTGAGCTTCTCTTAGCTGAAGTTTTCTGGTCACATAAATATATTATTGGACTCTCTTAGTTAAAATTTCCTATCATGTGAATGTTGAGTCCATTTGAATTTTGCATGCCAAATATTTTTAAATGACATTAGAGATTTTCCTAGCGTGTACAAAAATGTTGCTCTACTGGTCATAACAGTTCTTCACTAGTGTACAAATCATGGTATTGTCTAAATGTTATTCATGAATGAATGTTGTTTTTTTAAATCCTCACCCAAGGATATGTTCCCATTGATTTTTAGAGAGTGGAAGAGAGAGGAAAAGACAGAAAGAAATATCAATGTGAGAGAAACACATCAATTGGTTGCCTCCTGCACGAGCCTAGGGCCCGGGCTGGGGGAGAGCCTGCATCTGAGGTACAGGCCCTTGACTGGAATCCAACCCTGGACCCTTCGGTTCACAGGCTAATGTTCTATCTATGCAGCCAAACTGGCTAGGGCAATGAATGAGTGTTTTAATAAGTTGTTTCTTGTTGTTGTTTTTTATTTGTTTGTTTGTTTTTTATCAAAGTATAAGGTACATATTGAAAACCATCTCATGAATAGATCAAAAGTGTACAGTTTGATGAATTATCACAACTAAATCTACCTAAAGGTCATATAACGCAAGGAGGATAACATTTTCAGCAACTTGGGTGTCCCCTTCACCCTCTTTTTAATCACTATTCCCACTCTCCAATCAAGGGATCTACAACCCTGGCTTTGACATCATGTTTTATGTTGGATCTTGGAATTTTGGTACATATTCTATTATAATATATTTTTTCACCCAGCAAGACATTTGGGAGGTCCATCTCCATTGTTTTACGTGGTAATACTTTGATCTTTTCTTTCAGAGAGTATTCCTCTGTATAAATATACTACAGCTAATTTATCCATTTTGCTGTTTACATATATGTGAGGTATTTCTAATTTTTGACTGATGAATAATTTTTCTGTAAGTATTGTAGTACTTGCCTTTTGTTTACATAAGCATAATTTCTACATCCCTGTGTGATTTTTTTTTTGGTCTCATGGTATGTATTTGTTTAGAATTTTAGAAGATAATGCTAGTATTCCAAAGCATCATTTGTGAAATTCTATTGCTCTTTGCTGACATATGGTATTTTCAAAATTGGGCCACTGTATAATAGAATTAAGTCTGTGGTTTAATTTCACATGTAGACAGCTTCTCAGTGAACTAAACAACATATTACTTGAAAGTCAGATTCCTGTTGCTGAAATGGTCTAAAGTCATGTCTCTAGGATAACTTATGTGCTCCAATGTATTCACTTACCATGCTGAATACTTTTAGGATTTTATTTTAAATTGGTTTGTTTTGATATGCCTTTTTGGGAAAAATAAATTTTTCTACCTTTTTTCAAGAATTTTAACTAGTGCTATTATTTTAAATATTCACATGAAAAAGAACTTCGCTGATGATTACAAAAGAAAATTGACTGAAGTAATAAGGCTACCTGAGATGATTAAATGAATTATTCAGAGTACATGTTCACTGTTATAATGTTATATAGACTTTTTTTGGTGGTGGATGCTAAAATTGAAGATTTAAAAACCAAATTAATTTTAAATACAGAAGTTTTAAAAAAAGCTATATATAAAGTGTTCAACTATAATTACAAATGTAAAGGTTTGAGTGAGGGTAAAATTAGAATCTAAATCTTCCAACAAATTTGTAACGCACTGTGGAACACCATGGCACACTTGTTGGGAAGTTAAACTTCTCTTATTGTATCCTAAGAAAGAAAGTAGAAGAAGAGAGAGAGAGAGAGAGAGAGACAGAGAGAGAGAGAGAGAAAACAGGTCCATTAATATGTTTAATATTATAGAAACTTAACTATAAACTAAGTCAGATTAAAATTTAAAACCATCACCAGAATTTAAAAATCAGTTTTAAAACTTCACTCTGACCATGAACTTTCAATTCCTCTAATTAATAAACATGAATATATTCCTTTACAGCATCTCTGTACATATAACCTAGACAGTATACTTTCTGAAATAAATTTACCACATTCTTAGAGAAGTTAAATTTTATGTATAAACTATAAATTTTATGTAGCACTCTTATATTAAAAATATGCCTTACAATTAGTGCCCTCTTTTGTATTCTATGCAAATCTCAGTCCATGATTATGCCTTTTGTGTACTACTTACACATCAGCATAGATTTTTAGGGCAGGTCAAATATAATTTTGTTTTAGGTTAATTCAAATGCTAAGACAGATGGGAAAATGACAGGAATCTCAGCAGCTCTCAATCTGTATAACTCAATCAATCAGAAATATTTATTTTTTTACAATATATTTTTATGACTTCAGAGAGGAAGAGAGATGGAGACAGAATTAGAAACATCAATGATGAGAGAGGATCATCAATTGGCTAGTTCCTGCCCACTGCACACTGGGGATCAAGCCTGCAACCTGGGCGTGTGCCCTGATTGGGAATGAAACCATGGCCTCCTGGTTCATAGTTTGAGGCTCAACCACGGAGCCACACCCATCAGGCCATAAATATTTATTTATGTCTTCTGACCTAACTTAAAACCCTTGTTATTCGGACTAATTAAATTTCAAATGCTTTTTTATAAGTTCAACATTTTCAAATTTTAAGTTATGCTGGCCAATGCCATTTTGGGGGAACCTGTTTTCATGCACACTGCCACCATTCATCCCTTTAATTTCATTTCCCTCCCTCTTGTCCCTTTTATCTTCCACTTAACAAAACCTATTTAAGAAACCCAAATGGCATTGCATTCAATGCCAGAGTGAATTATTCATACTGATCTATTGAACAACTATCCCACTTACTCTCTGTGCCACAACTTTGACCTATAATATGAATTATATATTTTCATGACTATTTGTCAACTAAGCTTAATCTGACCATCTGATTTTACCTCACTAAGGGTGTGGCTTGTGTAACATTTATTCCTATTACCTCACAGAAACTAATAAGAAAGTATGATGACCAAGAGTCAGTGATAAGGATCAGTTACATCCCCCATGCACTACTCATACTGGCCATGCTATATATCCCTTCCCTTCCATTCATGCCTATAGACGCATGGCTCCCACCACTGTAGTAGCTGCTGTTCACTGCTCCTTGGATGCCTATGCAATGTTTGATTGAAAATCACCAGAGTATTCCTATACAATTTGGTCAATATTATTTTAAATAAAAAACAAAACTTACATTTAAGAGTTTTGCAATACCAGCTTGTGATTTATGCTCAAGTATATAAATCAGGATGGTTTTAAAAACTTAAGGTTCAGTGTTTTGGATCGCAAATGTACATCTAAGTTGAGTAAACTATAACTGTTAAACAATTTTTAGCTTTTCTCAAAGTTAGTTCTATTGTAGGATGTACTTAAGCAGTAAGTATATTTAGGCTAAAGCAGCTGAATTATGTTAAATGCTGCTCTTACACCACATTACATTAAACACTCTTTGGAAGCATGCTGAAAGACCTTTTTTTTGTAAGACTCAATATAGGAGCTGTGTGTGCAATTAAAAGTGAAATATTTGGCATGTTTGTTAATTCTAGTTTCATATAATATCTTTTAAGGCATGTAAGTTTAAGCTTTTTTTTTTTTTTAATTAATGGGGAAAATGTGAGACACAATACCAGTACTTTAAGATTTTGGTTTTGGTGTTTGGATTAATTCCAAGGCCTTGATTTAAATATTTCATTGTATTGTGATTTCCTTTTAGATGTATTGCATTAAGTGAAACTTGTCAAATAAATCTTTTTAAAAACTAAAAAATCCGGTCTTTTACATGAGTTTAAGGACAGCAATACTCTGATACCTTTTTTCAGTGTTTCACTGAACAGGAATCCTTGTAAATGTAGCCATTAACTGGGAACATGTCTTTTTTAAAGTAATAATTGCTTATGCCTTTCCAGATTCCTCAATTTCTGTTTCAAACTTTTCTTGGTGTTTTATCTTGGCACTTTAAAACAATGATAAAATGGGATTGGCTGAATCCCAATATTGCCCCCGAGTATGTTCAGAGAATGCAATTAGCTAAGTATGGGAGAAAATCTACTACTAAATAGTCTCTGGGCAATTGAACCAACTTCCTCCAATAAATGTGACATCATAAAAATACTGTTTATAATTGGATAGCTGCTTTGTAATGCACATATGCTTTCAAAATTTATTTAATGAATGTGTGTTGAGTGTTCATTAGGTGCTAGGTGTTATTTTAGGTGGTGGAGACTTCATCATAAGCAAAAGAGAAGATATGTACTGTCGTGGCCATCAGAGTGGCTTGATAAAAGAAGTGAGTAAAAGGTGGCAAGTTAGGAGATCAGAACATCTCTTCTGGTCGAAACATGAGGCCTTCGTGGGAATGGCAAATAGGTTTCCACTCTGTGTGTGCTGGCGAGTTTTGGGAGCTTTTGTGTAGAGATTTTAAATGACCTGATATACTAATAGGTCAGAAAAATTATATCTTGGCTATGGTATGATTTGCAGGGTTGAGTTCTATTATGTATTTACTTTTTTAAAGTTATACTATATGAATTGCCCTGGCCAGTGATCTCAGTGGTTAGAGTGTCAGACTGTCAAACTGCACACCGAAGGGTTGCAGGTTTGATTCCCAGTCAAGGGCACATACCTCGGTTGCAGGTTTGATCCCCAGCCCTGGTCAGGGCATGTATGGGAGGCAACCAATCGATGTGTCTCTCTAATTTTTATGTTTCTCTCTCTCTCTCTCTCTCTCTCTCTCTCTCTCTCTCTCTCTCTCTGTCTCCACCTCCCTACCTCCCCTCCACTCTAAAAATGAATGTAAAAATATCCTCAGGTGCGAATTAACAGAAAAAAAAGTTACACTATATGAATAAATATATGCAAGTTATTAATTATAAGATGTATGTGTTAGTTTTATATACAATTATACACAGATATGTATTCATATATCAGATTTTTACTGTGATTGCATCTAGTGAAGGGATTGAGAATTTTAGCCAATCTCCATGGCTCCTGGGGAGGCTCTACAAGCATACTACACAAAAGTGTCTTAACTTGTCACAATGCCTTCAGGTTATCTTCAGTCTATACTCATCAAGATTATCTTTCTAAAAAAAAAACTTCGTGGAAGTTATTCTCTGTTTAAAATCCATCAGTAGCTCCCTATTGCTGTCAAGTGAAAACTGAAATTTTAGGAAAACCTGAAAGCCATCAACCTCATTTCTCCTTTATTGTGCTCTTGATTCAGTCCTCAAATCAACACAGTCCCTTGCTGTCACTGATACCTGAGCATCACTAGCCTAGGCACTCATACCTTTGGAGGAATTTCTTTCCTAGATGCCTGGGCAAAGCACAGATGTCAACTCTCTGAGAAGACCTCCCTGTTCTTCCAAGGGTGCCCTTTCAAAGGGAGCCCATGGCATCCACGGCTGACCTCTAATGAGGCACCTACTGCACCTTAATTATGTCATAACTGTCTCTTTACCCGTCTTTCTTCTCACCCAGTATCCTCTGTGAGATTTAAGGCTATATCTTTATGTCTCTGGCAATTTGTAAAGTGCCTGGCACAATATTTATTAACTGAGTAACAATAACATAATTCTTGTTGGATTCTATTTGTAAGGCACTTTTAAGTAGGGACACAAAAGGCAATTCTAGACCATGCAAAATTTAACCCAATTAATCAGGGATTTTGAGGGAGATAATTTTTAAAACAATGATAAAGACATATTTGATGTTGTAAAGAATTATGAACATGCATATATTGCTGAATATATCCAGTTTTTACCCCTCCTATTACAATTCATCTTGTGTATAATGCCAGCTTCATTTTCCTTCTAAAGCAGAAACTCCTATCCCTTGATAGAAATATTTAAGGACTCCATTTAATCTATTGCCTAATGTGCAAATTTCTTATGCTTACATTCAGTCTTCCACATTAGGTTTCTTATCTGTGATAGAAAAGAAAAAGAAATTACTCTGTAGAACTTACCATCTGAGTTTCTGCTTCCTAAGGGAAAAACAAAATAATTCACTTGGCCATATACTCTTTGTTAAGGAAAATACCATGGTGGACTTTTTTGCTATGAGATAGTAAATCTTCAAGGCAGAAGGCAAAAGTGAGATAAAATGAAGTAAATTGCTTTGTATAAAACAGTAAGAAGATACTTTAGCTTATTCAGGTAAGAAGGATGAGATCTAAGAGGCAGCAAGGGTAGGAGAATCCTAACAAAATACCAAAAAGCTAGTTATTTTTCATATAACATGGTTTAGAAGAGACCAGAGCTTCCATCTACTAGAAATAAAACCTCCTAAAGTTTAGTTATATATCTGGCCGCCATACTAACAGCTACATTTCCTAACCTCTCTTAAGGATGGTTGTTGCCAGGAGATTAATGAGGGAGGGGGAGAGGGGCAGAGAGCAATTGATTTTGACCAGAAGTTTTCAAGTATTCAGTTTATGGCTTCTCTATATAAAGAAGACACTGTTTGCCCTTGGTTTCCTCCTTCACCCTTTTCATAGATTGGAAAATTATGGGCACTAAAATGCCACCTTTTGAGAACAATAGAACCACCACGCCAGGCCTGTTCTACTCATATCTGTGCTGTTAAATGAGATTAAAATTAAGTTCTATTTTACTTGAGCCACTGAATTCTTGGTTCATTTTGTTTCAGTAACTTAGACTATTTGTGTTTGGAAATGAAAGCAGATGTATTTTTGTGTTCATCTACTGATTTTTATATCCAAGACATCTTTGAATATTATCAGAATTTTTTAACTCCTTCAATGTATACATTCTTCTATTAGAATGTACAAATTGTTTATTTTTATTTTATTTATTTATTTTTAAATATATTTTTATTGATTTCAGAGAGGAAGGAAGAGGGAGAGAGAGATAGAAACATCAATGATGAGAGAGAATCATTGATTGGCTGCCTCCTCCAAGCCCCCCACTGGGGATTGAGCCCGCAACCCAGGCATGTGCCCTTGACTGGAATCCCCTTCAGTCCGCAGGCCGATGCTCTATCCACCGAGCCAAACCGGCTAGGGCCAAATTGTTTATCTTTAGTCTTTGTCATTTCAAATCCCAGATTTCTATATATAATTTAAATGCAGTACTCTGATAAATGACTTATTATGATTTATGTATTAGGTAAACTACATAGCAAACCCATATATTTCCATATGTTTCCAATAACAGATTGCTACTTAAAAGAGGCAAAATTTCCGTAAATGCACACAAAAATAACCCCAAAGATTTGTTTTGTATCTTTCATTTTCAATGTGCTTTAATTGCACTGGAACTTTAATTGAGCTGTAATTGCTTTTTATTGCATGCATTTGTATGAATTTAAAAATACGAAAGCTGAAATGTGGTGGATGAAGCAATTTCATGCATATAGCAAAACAGTTACCATAAAGAAAAGTTTTATCTTTTTTTTTAATAGTATCACTATCTGGCACTTTTAAAGTTAAACTTGCAATCTGATCACATTTTATTTATCTGTTCTATTATTTTTTAATTTTTTTCTGATTATCCCTTTTCTCACCCTTCTCTGCCTCAGTCTGTACTCTGGGAGTTTCAACCGTTGTGAGTGTCCTTGTTGTCTGGCTTTATGTTGGATTCAGCCAATGGAAAGGCTCTTGAAGGAGATGAAAGCTGAGAGGGAAGACTGGTCTTGGTGCTTAAACTTACTCTTCTGGCCTTGGCTTCCTTCCTGGATGCCCACCAGTCCTGAGGGCTATGCCTCTTTCAAAGATCTAGCTGAGGCTGGGCTCTCAGAAACACTGCACCTTCCATGTAGGATTGTACTGGCTTCATGCTGTTACTAGTTCCTGGGTATTTATCTCTTCTTGGTGCCCTTAACTTCACCTTCACCTCTGTGTAGAGTTTCTCTATGAAACGCACTTCACATAAACATTTTGAAGACCATCTGTTTCCTGCTGGGACCTTAACCGATATATTATCCTTACAAATTTATGTCGGTTTCTATTATGTGTCAGTTTCTTATTCACTGAGCACCAACTAAAGTGTAACTATACATCAGTTTGCAAAACTGTTGGGTTCAAATTCTCATTATTGCTTAGACCAGAATAAGGGCTCTTCTATTATTCATTTATGTGGATGTTTACTGATTGGACTAGGCTGGCATGCAAAGTCCGTTTTTATCCTAAGGAAGACTCTATCACCAAAGTTAGACATTAGCCATATGCCTAGGTAAGAAAACGTGCTACCACTGAGCTGTGGCTAATTTAAGCTAAATTTGATGTAGGCTATCATGGAACTCTCTTGACATATGGCATGACTTTTCAGTTTAATTATTTTCATTTTCATAGCTCTCTATCTATTGGGTTTTGCTAAGGTCTACCTAAACGTTACCGGAAATATCATTTACTCCTCCTTTCTCCTTTCTTTTCAGAATCTCACCACAATCTTTCAGCTTATCATGAGTATACTCAAAGACCGGATTTCATAAGTTCTCACAATTACTCTTGTTTGTTCTTCCCATATTTTTATTTTTAATGGGCCATCAGCTACTCTCCATAAGTATTTAGCAGATGTAGCATTATTTTCCCAGGTTCGATATTTGCATAGCAATAAGCAGTTTATTGGCCATTTCTAACAAGAAGCAATTTCTGAAATTTTTATACATTTTGTTTACAGAGTTTGCCCAGATCTGTTGAGTAGGCAGAGCTATTAACATTTCCACAGTCGGCAGGGATGGCAACTGACAATGGCCTGCCAAACAGGCTATGTTACCGCTTAGGACGTGAGACTTAAAATGGAGATAGCAAATGTCCTTCAATTAATATTAAAGTATTTAATTTATATATTTTTTTGTCTGTACCAATTATAACCTGTGAGCTAGAATAATAATGACTGATGCTTTACTGAGGGCTTAGTGTGTGCCAGGTACTCTATTAAGTGCTGTTTTGTATCACTCTATTTAAACCTCTCAACTATTTTATGCTACACGATAATGAAATCCCCAATTACAGAAAAAGAAATAAAAAATTAGAGTAGTTCAGGAACACGATCATAGTCACACAGCTGGTAAGCTGTGGAGAAATATCTCAAGTTAAGTCTGGAACCTGGACTTAACTCCAGGCTCTCATGAGCACTGACTAAGATTTTTCCTTAATACTAAGTACAATTACAGCATAATCACATATGTATTAATGTAATAATTTTGAGCATATTTGATCAGAGGCAAGGTACTTAGGCAGGTATTAAACATATTAGACATAAAATTTCTCTTTGGTCTTGTCTGACAAATGGGAATAAAAGAAGAGTGAGAAGATTCTAATGAAAAATAATTAGTATTCTTTTTATTTGTGTGATTTTCTTTCAAGGCTATTCAAATATTCTTTTTCAAATTATATTCCATTTATATAGAAATGCAAGTTGCTGCCTCATTTTTTTCTCTTCTAGCTGTTTCATTTCTGGAATAAAGGTCTTTTGCAATATCAAGATCATCTTATATTCATTAGAAAAAACATATGTGAGATTATAAATGTCATTTATGTCAGCAGCAAGTTATTTTTTCTATTTGTGCTTATGTAGAGTTTTAATTTATCATGTCATCTACCATCTGGTTTTCAGGAGAGATTTTTTTTTATTACATTGTAATAAAAAGCATATCGAAGAAAGAAACTTTTGTTGCTAAGTATATGGGCTTTTATGTTTTTCCCTGGTAACTTTTCATTGATAATTATTTGTCATTTAAAATTTTGGTTAGTCTATTTTATATGTACATGGAAAAATCTGTATAAAAGCCTTCTAGGTATATTCAAGGTCATATTATTATTATTTGAAATACCATATTAGATATAATAGTTATTAGATAAAAGGTATTTTTAAAATGTCAAAGCTATTTTTATCTTCATAAACCTTGCGATAATTAAATATGCTGATTTGGAGAGAAATAGAGGAAGTGAGTGTATCCTGACATATCTTCCTTGAAGCTTTAACAATTTCTTTCAAGTTCTCATTCAGCCAAAACTTAACGCTCCTCAAAGAGAAGACCCTTTCCAAATCTATTACTTACTGTTCCTTCATGATAATAATCAATATTGACTCAGCCCCAAAGAATCAGGATTAGATCATCCCTCTGAGGCTGGAATTTCCTGTAAACAATATCTTCATTGTGAATAATCTATGGATGGATTCATGAGTCTAAGCATTTAGTCACCCAAGGCCAGCCATATTTTATTTTAATGCATCCTCCCCTTTAAAGTGTTAGTGACCTAGGAAAATGCATTGTTCCAGGGCCATTTTCTACTTAGAAAAATATCCATTGTGGTATTTTTGGAACATGGTGCAGTGCCATCCTTACTACAAGATGAGATGTCTGGAATCTCTATATTCTGTACTTCAGTCTCTTCCAGCTCTGATGTCAAAACAATTATCCGATTAAGGAAGAACACAAACAGAAGAAATATGAGCAACAGTCACAGGCTGCTGTGGCTTTGTATATGTATTTATTTCATGGAAGGTAAAGCCACCAAAAAGAGAGTTAAGTCTCTGGAACTTCTGACACCTTTCCCCTGCACTTCTCATTTGCTTTCTAGTTCTGGAATACCATGAGACAGTCAGACAGACATTGGGAACCTTTGATCTCACTGTATTTAATTAGGGAAACCAACAGGATCTTTTATGTTTAGAGGCCAGCGATGTGTAAAAAGCCATGTTTAATGTGAAGCCTGACAAATTGTGGCGAGTATTTTTGGACAGCAGACCTAGCAGGCCCTTTGTTGTCTGTGCACTGTCAGCTTTTGGCTCAAAGAGTGGATTAACATAAAAAGAGAATCCTCCATTCCTGGGGCATGACTGGAAAGCATGAAGCTGTCTCTTTAGATTTTTTATTTTTCTGAGCTCTGTCAGGTACAATATAAAACCATCTACAATTTATGGCCTTAAGCTTTACTTTTTAATTGTCTTCAGATAGGTAGCTATCTACTCAGTGCCTCAGTTTTCCCTGGGTAAGATAATAATATATATTCCCTCTGTATCTTAGTGTAGTCTTCTAAGGGTTAAAAAGCTAATGAATTTAAATCACTTAACATTTCTCAGTGACATTATCATGCATCATAATAATATATCAAACGTTAACTTATCTACAACTTCCATGGGGGAGACATGGAAAAACACTCTTTTTAGGGAATGTTTGACTTTTGCCCTGGGTGGGAGGAAGTGTATGTTTGTGGTATTTCTTTCCTGAAAACTGAGGCAGGACCTCTCAGCTTCAGCTCCTCCTAGTCACTATGGGAAGATTCCAGATCTCCCTGAGGTCAGGTAGATCGGCAGCTTCTGTCAAACTTCAACTTGTCACCTTTGCTCCAGGTTCCTCTTCCCTGGCACCTCCTGGCACACCCTGGGTTGTTCTCCCACATCCTGGGGGTATTGCCAGAGGATGTGCTATCCCCCAATACTGAAAGGATCTGCAAACCTTGATCCTGCAGAACATCCCAAAGACCCTCCTTTTGCTCTGCTTCAGGGCCCCATGCCTTCATAGGCACTGCTTACTCTTTCTGGCAGAATCCATCATTGGTCTCAGTGCTTACAGTTCCAATTATCTGTAAGTGAGAAAATAAGCACACTTGCAATAAAGTCAGAAACCCCATGTCTGTTTCCATTCCCAACAACATTGTGTTTATGTAGGTGACTCTTCCAGCAATCTGGCCTTCGAGGTTCCTGAATGCTTCAGCTGCATTGATCTATGATCTACTTCTGCACCCTGTGCTTTGGATGCACTTGCAGAAGAAAGGGGAAAGAAACTGAATATTGATCATGTGTCTTCCACGTGTTATTTCATTTGTAGTGTCCTTTTCCTAAGTTTTGCAATCTGAAGAGAACTAAGTTATGAAAAGACTCCTACTGTTGTATATATGTCCTTCAATTACACATGAAATCTCATTAGAGTTGCATGCAATCTAAACTTGGCTCACCTTTCCATGTGTGCAAAAACTTCTAAACCTTTACTTTCTGGCCACCCAAGATGAGACATTCTTTGACCTCACCTTATCCTTACCTACCCAATCCTTGCATACCTTAAATTAGCATATTTACCTCTTTTATTTTTTCTCCTTTTTCAGTTATACCCTAATTTATGTTATCTAATTTTATTCATCTTTCTTTTCTCTTGTTTCCTCCTCTTGGTTTTCTCCAGTAATTGTTTTGTACTTCTTTTATATTTCAATATTTTTTAAAGTAACTTTCTAATTTCATATTTGTGCCCAATTAGAAGTTATTCAGTTAAGTTTGTGGATGCCCTATACATGCAAATTAACTTGCTGGGCACTGTAGGATATCTAAGCAGTTTACATGAGTTTTAAAAGTCTTTATTTAATCTGACTTACACACTAAAGAGATCTTACGATTTTCTTCTTTCCTAATCTCCAGATTTCTCGCACAGCATTCAGTTTTTGCTCCTAAAACTCTTTATCTCATTATTCTTTGTATATATTTAGGCCTTAGCACCAAGTAAAACTATATTGAAGGTCAATAACAACCACCTTCTTAAAAAACCTAATGCCCACTTTTTGGGTATCATTTTTAAATTATTTTTATATCACATGACAGCATAGAACAAAGGTTATATTTAGCACTACTTTTTTTTCCCCAATTTCTCTGAAGGTGCACATACTTGAATCTGCTTTCACCGCACTTAGCGCTCATTCTCCGCTTCTCTACAGTTCCCTTGTTTTCACAGTTCTCTTCACTGACACATTTTCTCTGAGGCATCTATTTGTGCCACTGATTCCTTCATCCTGTTCATGTTTTTATAGACCTTTTCTCAAATTTGGATTGTTTGCCTGCGTTTCTGATTTGCAGTATAGCTGTCCATAGGGCATTTTCAATGCGTCTGCTTTAATCTGCCACTCAGGACACACCAACCCGAGCTCATTATTTTCACAGAATATTCCTTGCTTGTATTTAGCATCTACATTATTGATATTATCACAGCCTCTCTGGCAGATATCATGTGCCCCTTGTGACAGACACATTCCTTACACAACACAGATCTGACATGGTTTCACTCAAAATCATTGTATTTAAAATTTCCTTTTTGAGTAATCCTTTCCTGTTATTAGATCAAAGTCATACATTTTTAGAGCCGAGGAACTTTAGATGAGTTTAGATGAGAACCCTGAGGCTTTGTGGGATGGTGGTTAATTAATATCTAAGCTGGGTTTTAAACCAAGTTTCCCTTTCTCTCAACCTAAGGCATCTAATGTCCTTTCTACTGCCATGGTTTATGAACTTACTTCCTATCTTCCTAAGCATCCTCTAATAGTTCCTTTACTCCATCCTCATCATTTCATTTCTTAAAAATTTATCTGATGGCTTTTAAATGTCAGACATTGAAGTATTCTTACTATAGTGCATATGAAATAATGTTATCTATTGAATGTTATCTATTGAAAAATAATGACTCCACAACTTTAAAAAATATAATTCTAATTATTTAGAAAGGTGCTCTATTACATGTCCCCAAGTCTTTTCAGTTTTATTTTCTACTACTCTTCTCAGGTGCTTTACATGCCAGCATCATTTGAATAATATGCAATTCAATTACACATGAAATATCACAATCCAATGCTCTACTTATACCCTATATTTCCTCAGGGTCAACTACCCTTCTTCTAATACTGCAAAGCAGTTACCCTTCTTCCTTCCAAGTGAGATATAGCTACCATTATAGCAAGGCATGTAATAGATCGTCTTTTGGACTCACATAGTTGTGGTTTTCAATCTGACCATGTCACCAGTAACATAACGTAGATGAGTATGATAACAATGTTGAGATTTCAATTATTGGTAAATGGCATTACTCTTATTTACCTCCAGACTACTGTGTAGATTAGGCAAGATAAAGCATGTAAAGATCTATCATTACTATTACTATTGGGAGTAGAACTGGTAATATTAGCCTCTTAGAGTATTTCTTACAGATTTTGTTTAACAAGGAATATGTGTTGCACTTGCTTTTATCATCAGTAGCTTAAGTTCAGGAGAGTATTTTATTCAAAGTTTAATCTTCTTCAATACCTCATATATCATCTTGTACACAGTAGGCTTTTGGAAAATATTGAAATAATTAACACTAGATGGCTATAGAAATTCATGAGCTTTCTTAGGAGGAGAAGGATCAGACCACAGGGTCAGTCTCTCAGTTTCACAGTTGGAATGCTTGATATTCTACATCCTGGGCTTGGGTGCTAGATAATAGAGGCAATGAAACCAAGCTGACCACAGAACAATCAGTGGTTGGCACAGTCTCTTCCCTGCTATTGATTGTGTATGTTAGGCAATGCTTGTCTTAGATTTCTCAACTGAATGAAGATGAAAATATTGACTTATGCCAGTTAATCCACATAGACTAGTGCTGAAAGCACAAATATGAAAAATTAAAACCCCCAAATGCACTAAATGGGTAAGTAAGATTGTTTTTGCTGGAATTAACAATTATTGGTCAGTCTAGAGGATGACTATGCATATCTACCTGCATTTGAGGCATATGTATTACACATTTTAATATAGGAAAGTAGCATTTAGTCTGGTATTAATGTACTTGTGCTTTTACTTAAGGAAGTTGGCTCATAGAAAATATCTTTGAGATTTAAACACAAATCCCATTTTTTATATCTTTAAAATTTATTATGCTAAAAATATGATTAACTGATAATTATAAAACACTATATTGTGTGGGTTTTACCATCTACATTCTCTTCAGTTTTAGTGTGTGCATCTGAAGGTTTCACATATTAAAGGGGATTGTATATTCAAGAGCAATTCTCTTAAGTAAAAATCTTTTGAGTTGCAAATAGAAGACATTTGGAGGAAGCAAGATATTTGCTGAGTGAATTTTTAGGGATATGTATAGATGAATGTCACATTTAGCAAAATGAATTTCTTTAAAATAATGATAAAAATGACAAATATCAATGATATCATTGTTTCCAGTTGCCAATTTCAATTTTAGGCTTGACATTTAAACATTATATTTACTTTGCCAATGGGGATATTCAGCTTCATTGGGAGGAAGTCAAATTTTATTGGCAGAATACATTTAAATTCACTTTCTTACACATTTTGTTTATATGTGATTAGAGTACTTGTTTTCTTGAGTTTGTTACCTCAGAAACATCCTTAATGTTATACAGTTTTTCTTCAAGAAGATATAGTTATTTCTTAGGTTTTTAATGTATTTGTTACAATTTTCCAAGTATTTTCACATGTATTATCTCATTCTAATACTAAAACAATACTCCTCTTTACTTAAACCCAAGGGCCAGGGTGGCTGTGTAACTTGACCAAAGCCACATAAATAGTAAGTGGCGAAACTAAGATTTGAAGTAAGATCTTGTAACTTACCATAACTGTTCATTCAGCCTTTCATTTGTACAACTGTTCCTTTTTGTGAGCCAAGAATTACTTTCAGCCCTGGGATTAGATAAAGGAAACAAAACAGATGAAGTCAATACTCTCACAGCATTTACATGCTAACAAGGGGGAAAGATCACAAATTATTCTTCAAAAAGAAAATAGTTCCATAAACATATTAAAACTGAGTAACATGATAGAGGGTGACATGTGAAGAGGAAAGTTATTCTTGGATTAGAGCATTCCAAAATATTTCTTTGATCTGAGATGTCATTAATGTGGGGGGTGGGGAGAGCCATCCACACCAAA
>NW_005353967.1:665515-672548 GCF_000412655.1 Myotis brandtii | reverse complement strand
GAAAGAGTTCACTTTTTCTCAAGTATAAATGTTCTATATACACATCCCACTTATTGTTTTTCCTTGTGCACAATCTAATATGATGGTAGATGGTAGTATTCAGATATACATAGTGTAGAAAAAGAGCAAAATATGTGTTATATTTCTCTATGATGTGTTACAACATGCTTAACATGCTGAGGTTTAAAATTATATTCTCAGAGTCTCTGACAGAACCTTGACATATTTTAGACATGTTAATAAAATGAAAATTAAATTTAATGAAACAATTTAAAAATGTTGGCTACTTGTATTATATGCCTATAAACATAGGATTAATCAAGATGTACATAAATAAGTCTTTGTTGCTAATATTTCCTGGTTGAATATTCAAAAGGTTACCTTCAAAATGTTAAGTCAGAGAATCATGGAACATAGTTTTTTAATAAATTTCAGAGGTCATTAATTCAACTTCCCACAGAGTGCAGATATATATTTATTTTAGAAAATCTAATCAAATTGCTTTCCAACAAAACATCTTGATGACTTCTCATCATGCTTACTATGAAGCTCAAAGTGCCTAATATGACTTGTGTAACCATAAATGGCAATTGATTCTAACTGACTATATCTGAATCCCATACATAAACCCCTTATATAAAATGTTGGTTAGATAGTTTTATCTATAGTGAATGTCTACTTTCTTTGGAATAATTGCTAACCTGCTAAAAAAAGAATACCATCCATTTTTAGTGAGAAAATGATGGTTTAATATTGAACATAAAGAAATTAAAAAATTAGTTAAGCTTCAAATTCCTCTTTTGAAAATTAAGATTCATTTTTCATTTAATCATTTTTTTCTTCCTTAAATAAATATTTATTTACTAATCATCTACTTTATGTCAGATATTATTACGTGATTACAATATCATAGTGAACACCATAGTTTGGACTTCTACTTTCATAAACATGCATTCTACTTACATTATTATGAGGGATATAGATTAAACACATATTAAAGGAAGAATGAATTAACAAATTGATGAAAGAAGGAAATAGACGTATGAAATGGAGGGAAGCAGGCAGATACTAAAGGCCAGAGAAGAAGTTCAGGTTGTGCCCTAATTGATGTGAAGAGCCAGGGGGAGAATATCACCCAGGAAAAGGGATAGCAGGAGGGAAGTGCCAAGAGCTTAGTACTTCCTGAGAAGTGACAGACACCCAGTGTGATAGGGAGTTAGGGACTCAAGGCTGTGTCCTAAGACAGCAAAGGAGGTTGGAGATGTTGGGAAGGCTCTGGTCAGGCTTTAGGTTTAATTATAAGAAAGGGCAAATCATCAGAGGGTTTTAAATAAAAGAATTGCATTCCATTTATATAAGTAAAATAAGTACTCAGATTGTGGGTGATTTATTAGCAAACAAGAATGGAGCTGGAAATGCCAGTGCAATGGCTGTTGCATTAAGTAATGACAGTTAATAAAGTTGGGAAACATTTTGGAGGTAGAATCAACAGAAACTGATACGTAACATAAGAAAAAGGTATTTATCACATACGAATTTCCTAATTTCTTATTTTAGTAAGTAGATGAATAATGGTATTAATCAGAAGAAAATATATTTGTACATCCTTTGTAAACAAATATTAGGAAAGGTCTTTAACCACTATAAGATGAGACAAAAATCATTTAAAAAAGAAAGGTAAATGTAAATAAATATCATAGTTAAAAATTTATAAAATGGCTTTTACATTCACTATTAGTGAATGTTATTTTAATAAAAGAAAACATACAAAATAGTAAAAAAATAAGTAAAGGGTTAACATTTATGAAAACTAAAGTTGGGTTTGTACTTTGAAAAGAAATTTAAAATATTAAATAAGAAAAATATAGCATTCCAGTAAAGTAGTGAGCAATTGTCATCACGGGCAATTTTTTAAAGAATAAATATAAATGACAGATATATTCTGCCTCATTGGAGACCAAAACAATGACATTTTTTGCCAATAAAACTGTCAGATTAAAATAAAGAATAGCATGTGAGGCAAAAGTATGAGGGAAACACTTATTCTCATTCGCTTCAGGAGGAAGAGTTAATTTGATGTAACTGTTTGTAGAAAAAAAAACAACATAGCAAAGGTGTTCCAAATAACCTCCTTCAACACAGTAATTCCTGTTCTAGGACTTTAATAATAAATATGTTTGTGTGCAAATATTACAGATACTATTTTGGTATTGTTTATAACAATGTTCCATTACAGAAGATTGGCCTCATAGGTTATTGTAAATGGATGCTAGGGACCTCCTACTCAGATGTGAAGATATCCACAATATATTGTTATATGCACATATATATTGACAAACATTGCATGAATTGTATTTATCATATATAATAAAAGCTAATATGCACATTGACTGAACAGCAAAATGACCTGGTTGCTATGACATGCACTGACTACCAGGGGCAAACGCTCAATGCAGGAGCTGCCCCCTGGTGGTCAGTGTGCTCCCACAGCAGGAGTGCCACTCAGCTAACTGACAAACACCAGACACCGAGCTCATGGCTGGCGAGTGCAGCTGCGGTGGTGGGAGCCTCTCCTGCCTACTCAGCAGTGCTAAGGATGTCTGACTAAGGGCTTAGGCCTGCTCAGTTGGACATCCCTTGAGGGCTCCCGGACTGTGAGAGGACACAGGCTGTGCTGAGCGAACCCCTGAGTGCACAGTTTTGTGCACCAGGCCTCTAGTGTTTTATATAAAACTAGAGGCCCGATGCAGGACATTTGTGCAAGGGGCTCGGCCCTCACAGCCCTGGCTGCCTCGGCCAGCCCTTGGAGCTCCTTGCAGTCCCTGGCAGCCCCTCACAGCCTTGGCCAGCTCTCACAGCCCTGGCTTCATCCGGAAGGTCATCCGGACGGTTGTCCAGAATGTCATCTGGATGGTCGTTTTGCTCTTCAGTCTAATTAGCATATTAGCTCTTTTTTAATATAGGATAATATGTAGATAAGAAGATAATAGATGTGATGAATTGATAGATGATAGCTAGGTGGATAAATACATAGATGATAGGTAAATAGGCAAAATTCAGTGAGGAAAACAGAAATAAGTTAATTGTTTTGAAGAGAGGTAAATAATTGCAGTAAATTGTTTCTAAAGTGGTAGAAGAAAAGGAGAACAGGGGAGAGGGATGGGGTAGACCAGGATGGAGCCTGGAGAGGCAAACAGAAGGAGGGGTGGTGCACAGTGATGGGAAATGATCCAGGCTCCTATGATGGGGTCTGCAGAGCTGGACATGCCGCTGTACTGCTGGCTGTACTGTTTAGCCAAAGTTAGCACCATCGAAAAGGCCACATGCACATTCCCTCCTTCTGTGGACACATTTTGATGTTAACACATTCCCCTATTGGTGGCAAGTGTCACTTGTCAGAACCAGAAGAAGGCATTCCCTTCCTTTCACTGTTTGATTTCTGCCAGTGCTTCATGTTAGGAGTTAGTAGGAAGTCACGATCCATGTTCTCAATTTGAGAAATAGAGTAGAGCACACAAGATGTGGGAGTAAAGGACAACAGGTGGCCTGGTCAGCGTTGCTCAGTGGTTGAGTGTCTACCTATGAACCAAGAGGTCATGGTTTGATTCCCAATCAGGGCACATGCCCAGGGTTGTTGGCTGGATCCCCAGTGTGGGGTGTGCAGGAGACAGCTGATCAATGACTCATTGATGTTTTCATGTCTCTTTCCCTCACCCTTCCTCTCTGTAATTAATAAAAAAATAAAAATAAAATTAATCAAGGACAACTGGTAAATAACAAGCAGACAGACAGAAGGAAAGATATAGTGGGAGGAAAGAAGGCAGGCAGGCAGGAAAGAAGGAAGGCGGTGTAAAATAAGGGAGAGAAGGAGGGAAAAAATAAAGCTGTCGGATAAATACTTCAAGAATATCAAATGACTATCTTTAAACTGTCATAAAAAGGTTTTTTTGTATGTGTTCACTCTGACAATATAGATTTGTTTTATTAAGAAAGAAAAAAGAATAAATTGAATTTTAAACAGATCACTAAATGTTCTGTGAGGTGACATAGCTACCAGTCCTGGTTTCACTCTAAAGTCTATAATCCTAAGTAATTGTCTCATAACATCAGCCACTTAATTTTCTTGCTAGTTCCAATGTAGATATGAAAGTCTATGTAATTTTGAATATAACTATAATGCCACTTATTCACTGTTTCTTTGAAAAAAAAAAACACAACAAAAAAACACACACATCTCTATTTTGTCAAAATTCATAGACCTAAGGAAGGATGCTCTGTGAAAGGCAAGTTTCAGTGTTCTTGGGTAGAAAATTTAGTAGCAGAGCACTAACACTTTTTTATTAGACTTAAAAAATAGAATTTAGGCTACAAACTCACAATTCCTCTACCTACATTCAATATTAGCTCTGGATAAAACTATTGTAAGAGTATTTGCTAATTTAAGTTAATGCTTAGATATGTTATATGTCTCTCCTTCCATATGTATATATTCCCATAATTGTGACCTGATTTTTAACCCACTAATTACTTATTGCAAGTCAAATCAGATATATACATTGTGTTGCAATCTATTTTTATAAGAAAATATTATTTTTTGTAAGAGCTTTTGAAGATAATACTTTTGTTTATGCCTCAAAAAGGAGAAAAGCCTATCCTATATAATAAAAGGGTAATATGCAAATTGACCCTAAAGGCAGAACCACTGGGAATGACCGGTCGCTATGAAATGCACTGACCACGAGCTGGCAGACACTCAATGCAGGAGCAGCGCCCTGGTGGTCAGTGTGCTACCACAGGGGGAGCTCCACTCAACCACAGCTGGGCTGATGGCTGTGAGTGCAGCGGCAGTGGCAGGAGCCTCTCCCAACCCCTCGGCACCACTAAGGATGTCCGACTGTGGCTTAGGCCCACTTCCCAGGGGAGCAGGACTAAGCTGGCAGGTGAACATTCCCTGAGGGGTCCTGGACTGTGAGAGGGTGCAGGCCAATCTGAAGGCCCCCTGATTGGCACGAATTTTTGTGCACTGAGCCTCTAGTCTATATATATAAAAGCTTAAGTGACAGGCAGACCTGTTGACCAGCTGACCGGCCAGTAGTTATGACACGCAATGACCACCTGGGGGAAGACATTCAATGCACAGGCATGGAAACATTGATCAGACTGATGAATCTCAGAGGGAAGGGACAGCGGTTAGGGTGGGAAGAGATTAACCAAAGATCTTATATGCATACTAGAGGCCCGGTGCATGGATTCGTGCACCGATGGGGTCCCTCGGCCTGGCCTGTGAGGATCAGGCAGAAACCAGCTCTCTGACATTCCCCAAGGGGTCCCAGATTGTGAGAGGGTGCAGGCCAGGCCAAGGGACCCCACTGGTGCATGAATCCATGTACCAGGCTTCTAGTAGGAATATAACATATTTGGGTCACTCTTTATTCCATTACTTAAAATTATGCTAATTATATGTACACTGCTCTAAAGATGCAAGAAAATTGAAAAACAATGTATTAATTTACTTGATATTAGCATTCTAACATCTCTCTTTAATGTCTTTTACCTAAAACAAAAAACTAATCTAAAATGTAATATTCTAACAATCTGGGAAGAATCTATCATTAACTGTTAAAATTGTATAGCACTTTCCTCCAAGTCTTGTTTCATTTTTCTTTGCCTAGTAATAGATGTTTTGGACCTCTGTTTTTCAATATTTTTAAAATTCAGTTTTTTTAAAATTTATTTTTTGATTGATTTGAGAGAGAGAGAGCAAAGAAGAGGGAGTGGGGAGAGAAGTATCGATTTTGTTTTGTTTTGTTTTGTTCCACTTAGTTATTCATTGGTTGCTTCTTGTATGTGCCCTGACCATAGATTGAAGCCACAACCTTGGCGCATCTAGACAGCACTGTAAACAACTGAGCTAAGAGCTGGGGCTTTTTTTTTAATTTTTAAAAAATCGCCCTAACTGGTTTGGCTCAGTGGATAGAGCGTCGGCCTGTGGACTGAAGGGTCCCAGGTTCGATTCCAGTCAAGGGCATGTACCTTGGTTGTGGGCACATCCCCAGTAGGGGGTGTGCAAGAGGCAGCTGATCGATGTTTCTCTCTCATTGATGTTTCTAGCTCTCTATCCCTCTCCCTTCCTCTCTGTAAAAAATCAATAAAATATATATTTAAAAAAAAATTTTTTTAAAATCTATCAGTGATGTATAGAGGTCTGTGACAGAGATTTTACTTAATGAAATAATGTAGAAATGATGAGGGTCTTGAAATGGTTGGTATTTCAATAAACTCATAAAACAAACATGGATGTAATAAAGAAAAAAAAGTCTTCCATAGGTTTTAATGTTCCAAATTAATTCAGTATAAATAAATAAATATATTATACTTTTATTTTAAATCTAACATTCATAAAGAAAAGAATATTTGTTTTAGTGCATTCTTTTAGTGTATATTTAATGACATTTCATTTTTTCAACTTTATTCATGTATAATGCACAAATAAAATATATTTAAGATGGGCAATGTGGTGATTTGACATATATATACTTTGTGAAATGATTACCACAATCAGGTTAATTAACGCATTCATAACCTCACATAGTTGGCACTGTTTTTGTGCGTGTGGTCAGAACACTTAAGTTTAGTCTTTCAGATTTTAAATATACAACACAGTATTTTTAACTATAGTCATCATGATGTATATTCAATTCTTAGAGTTTATTTATATCATAACTGAAGACTTGTACCCTTTGACCAGTATGTTTCCATTTCTACATCCTCCCAGCTTTAGTAACCAACATTCTAATCTTCCTATGACTTTAAATTTTTTTAAAGATCATATTGTATTTGTTTTCATCTGCTTAATTTTATTTAGCATAATGCCCTTTAGTTTCATCTGTGTTACTGAAAATGGCAGGATTTTCTTCTTTCTCATGGATGAATAATATATACATTATATACATATATATCCTATATAATCTACACTAATAAAAGAGAAACATGGTAATTAGCGTACGACCGCTACCCTTCCCATTGGCTAATT
>NW_005353967.1:659231-665121 GCF_000412655.1 Myotis brandtii | reverse complement strand
CAGCTGGGGGGGCCCCCTGCCCGGGCCTAATGCCTCTGGCCGGGCAGCAGGAACCCCGAGCTGCAGCCACCCCTGCCGGGCAGGGGGACCCCCGAGTGCACAAATTTTTGTGCACCGGGCCTCTAGTCTATATAATAAAAGGCTAATATGCAAAAAAACCAAACAGCAGAATGACCGGTCGCTATGATGCACACTGACCACCAGGGGGCAGACACTCAATGCAGAAGCTGCCCCCTGGTGGTCAGTGCACTCTCACAGGGAGATTGCCACTCAGCCAGTAGCTGGTTTCACGGCTGGCGAGCACAGTGGCGGTGGCGGGAACCTCTCCCGCATCCACGGCAGCACTAAGGATGTCTGACTGCTGGCCAGGCTGAGGGACCCCTCCGTCTCCCACCGAGTGCATGAATTTCGTGCACCGGGCCTCTAGTATATATATTGTTATCATCATCTTTATTCATTCATCTATCTGAGAACACTGAATTTTCTTTATATGTTTTCTTGTAGTTTATTTTACTTCCTTAAAATAGGTGGGTTTTTGTTTGTTTGTTTTTGTTTTTTAACCAGGCAATTCACGTTATTTCCTTTCTTTGGAGTATGTTACTGGAAAATTATTGTGTTCCCTTAATGGTGTCACATTTCCTTGATTTTTCATGGTCCTTAAATGCCTTCATTGCTGTTTTTACATTAGAATAAGTAGTCACCTCCTCCAGGATGGGGTCAGAAAGAAAGTGGGCCTCTCTAGCAGCAAAGTTGGAGAAGCCAGGGGCTACTCACTGGCTTTCTCTTTCTTTCATGGGAGAAATCACAGACCCAGCAGGTCTTTCTGGGCACTGAGCTAGTCACCTTGGAGGAGGGATGGTGTGGGTCAAGTGAAACTGTTCCTTACATCCTCTTCAGTGCATCCAAACTCAGATTTTTTTTTTCTTGCAATGGTGTGCTGGAACTTCTCTGCTGACCCCAGACTTCCACAAAGGCATTGTTGTCCATGAGTGATTATCTAAATTGGTGTTTGTATGGGAAAGATGGGATACAATTCTTACTCTGACATTTTGCTAATGTCACTCCACAATGATATTTTGCTTTGATTACATTTTCCAATTGTCCTCTGAATCATAAGGTTTATAATTATAAGTGAAGCTTATAAAATTTTAAGTATCATAAAAGCCAATGCCAAGAACTCATATTTTTGGCAGCTTAAATGACTCAGGGATCAGAGAGAAATAGAGAAGGTCCTTTTGAAAGAGAAGCACATTATGGTAGGAAACAGACACAAACCAATGATTGTATTTCTTTGACAGATTATAATGGGAATGAAGCCCATAGGGAGGGATGGAGAAAAATTGATATTAATTGAGAAAACATATTTACCTTTCTCATTTAATCATCTAAAAATGACTTAATAATTCCAGTCACTTATTAAAAAATTAAAACACATTTTCTTGTTTGGGTATTGTGTATTTAAAAATAGGACACTTAATTCAAAGTAATTTTATGTAGTTGAGTATACTTGGGTTCATCCTTATCAATTTTAGCGGTGTGCTGAATTCATCACAGGTGAGAGGAAGGAGACTAGACTATCTCTTTCCATATTGCCTCAATATCAATGCCATTTCTCATTAAAATAACACATCAGCTAATTTTAAAATCTGTTTACTTCTTAAGTACTGTACAGATAACACTTTCTTATTATTTTTACACAGCAAATAATAATTAGGTGGTGAATGAATAGTTCCATAAATGAAAAATGTTATCCTCATTGTACAGGTAAAAATAAAAAACAACACATGAGGCTTAGAGAGATTACTCCTTACCCAGTTTAATTCAGTCTGGAAGTGTTTGAAGGGCTTTGACTGTAATTACTTCCCTTTCAGAGTTGAAAAGTCTACATTTTCAAGATAGACAAATTTGACACATACTTTGTTTTTATACTGAACATTTAAAATTCTTTTTTACCCTTTGGAATTTAACAGTTACAAAAAATTAGTAGGCTCTTGTGGCTTTGAAATCCTATTAATAATACATAGAACTTGGGGCCAATATAAATACTTAGTATCCATATTGCATGGTGAATAAAAGCATCTATTGATTTTTTTGTAGTTGCCATTATTACATTTATGTAAAATGTATTTGTTTATACTATATAGAGGTCAATATGTAATAAAATTTGTATTAAGATAGGGATATGGATTGTTGTTGATGCTAATTTTTTCTTTAATGGTTTAATTAAATAGATATAACAATAAAGTAACAAGCACAGTGAATTTTGTGTCAAACGTTAAATACTTCTGAAAAACAAGCTATTATATATTCAACCTGTAGAAAAAAAGAAGAGGGAGAAAAAAATGAGAGAAAGACAGACACATGAGAATTTTACCTTTATTCTAGCCAAAGAAGGAAAAACAAAACAAAACAATGTTCTAAAATATCACCTTTTCCCCATCACACTTGGATGTACATATATGTTAGTCTGGTAAATACTGCTCCATTTTATCGTGGTATGTGGCAGGCTGGAAGAGAATTTATTCTGTTTTCACATTGTCTGGCCATATTCTACCAAACTCATGGCAATTCTCCTTTGAGCTGTTTTGTTGCTGTGTCAGCGCTGTCTGCTTGAAGTTCCCATGGCCACTGCTTGACGGGCAAAGGCAATAACCCTGAGCTGCAGCCAGAAGACTTCCTCATTGCTCACATGGAGCCCTGAACTGGAAGCCTCATCTTGCTCTATGTGAGCCCTTAGAACCCTACCCCCAGCAATTGCAACCCGCAGACTACTGAGTGAATGTATACCAAATGCTGACAAACTGGGGAGTAACTGGACCTCAGCGGCAATATCCAGAGACCTATAAAGGAAACACATGAGGTTGAAATTCAAAGTGCTAGCACTCACCCACAGCGCTGGGCATTTATGAGACCCATAGACCATCATGCTTAATGATACAATCTTGAGAGGTTGGTGCTGATAGTCAAAGGAGTCCTTGTCAATAGTTCTGGTGGGCAATAAAGAGTATAGCCCCTTGATTATTCTCATGCCTCTTTTGGATCATTATAATAATTCCTTGGAGGCACAAGATATCATATTTATTCATTCTTCCTCAATGCTATTCGAAATTAAACCTTGACTTTTCTCTGTATTTAGTCAATGTAGAAGACTAATTGAAAATGATGCTCTTTATTTTTCTAGAAAAAGGTGGATACAGAATTTCTGATTTTCCCATGAATGTGAAATTGTCTGATGCGATCGGGATATACCTAGCATGGTGCACACCTTTTCTCTGTGTATGAATCATTACTCTCTCCAAAAAAACTTGAATTAGATTATTTAATTTCATATTGGCCAAGTGTGGTATTAATTAGCTGGGGACATCTGATTTACTGAGAATCATGCAAGGCTGTGTAAGCACAGAGAAGTACCTTTAAGGAGTCTGCAGCTCGACATAGATACATTAAGAAACTGATGCTGATAGGGACTTGATAAACATCCTTTCTTGTTCTGTAGGTTAGTACTCATTTTTAAGGCTATACATGACGCCAACTTTTGGAACATTTAGCTATACCTACATACTACCTAAAATAATTTGAAAACATTTATATATTGACCATGTAATTTTGGTTCTCTGCTTATAAGCTCTTGCCTCTTTGTTTTATATGTCTAGGCATATCTAAACCCCACTTTTCTTCACAATATATGTAGAATATATTTACCACAAAGTGATATTTATTCTGACTCCCTTTAGTTCTCTTAGGGCAGATAGGATAGGCCATGGTGAGGTCCACTTGGTGCTCCATTACTGCATTTGAGGCTATTAAAATGGACAGGTCCTGCTGTGTTTTTTAATAGCAACTTTCACAGCAAGTCAACACATTTTGGACAAGTTGTCTCACAGAAAATTCATAAATATTACTAATTTGGGGAAATTTGCTCTCAGATCTTGGTGTGATATGAGATAGAAAACTGCCCCAATTGTTTTTTTCCTAGTATTTTTTTATTTTAAAAAGACAGAGAAAAAGATAAATATATAGGTAAATAGGTAGATAGATAGATAGATAGATAGATAGATAGATAGATAGATGATAGATAGATGATAGATAGATGATAGATGATAGATAGATGATAGATAGATGATAGATAGATAGAGGAAATGTGGGTAAGGAGGATTAAGGGTCTGCAGGACTATAAAATGGCCAATGACAAAGTTTACTGTTATACTGGGAAGCATGAACTAAAGAGCATATCAATTCAGTTGAGTTCAGTTAGTGCGTTTTGACAGATTTAATATTTCAGGTCAATATTTTGGACCATGAGCTCTAAGTATCCATCTAAAAGTTGTAAGGCAGCCAAAAGTTATTTCAACTTCGGTGGTGATATTTCATTCTTATTTGAGCAGAACAATTACAAGGCTACCAAGATAAATCACTAAGAATTCTTATATTTAACTCTTCTCTGGCTATGTGGCATGTACTTTTGATTTTTGTGATAAGGTTTCTTTTCTCAGGAACCCTACAAAGGGTAACAGTGAGCTTGGTTGAAGGTGAAGATAATCTAATCCAACAAATCTCACCTAGTATAACTAGGATGGCTTCGAGTCTTTTGAGTATAGTGATTGATGTGAAATTCAATAAATCAGATATACCAAACTTTTGTCACATTGTAAATAAAATGGGAGTTGGCATTTATTATGCACCTATTTGAATCAATTTGAATCAAGTTTCCATACATACTCTGTTAATTAATTTAGATAAGATTGTGATTAAGTCTAAAATAATTGATCTAGTGTCTGCCAAGTGCTGAGCATAATATCTGATGCATTAAAAAGAACAAATATTTATCTATGACGTTCCATTGATCTTAACATGTGTCATTAGTACATTGTATACGAGAAGAAATTGAAATTCAGAGTTCAAGTAAGATTGTATTGCTAATACAACTGTTTAGGTAAACATACATTCCTCTGGCTATTTATGATTTTAAATGATCACACTGGACGGTTCCCTCTAATTACATACTTATGCAGTGTTCTTATGGAATAGTGGCAAGAAATATGATATATGTTTGTTTTAGAATGTGAAATTTTGCTTTGTAATTTATTTTCTTTTTGTAAATAACATGGTAGTAGGATTTTTTTGAAAGATTCTACGGTCCTGAAATTTATGGTGAAGATATATTTAATGTATCCATCTATCAAGTAGTTCATGGTGATAATTATCAGGCAGTGTGCAAGTGGCTAGCATATGACTTGTTTTCTATCATGCAGCAAACTGACAGAATCATCTGGAAAAATAAATTCAGAGTCTAAAAATTTCGTTAGAAGAGAGAGAGAGTACGTTACAATACATGACAGATTGGCACTTTGGTTCTAGCAAGAGATTGATTGACCTATAGATTTTGCTTAAAATGGTAATGTACAATGCTGCAGGCATAGAGAAGCATTAAGTTATCAAGATGGATAGGCAAGGAGTACTTATTTTTCCTTGGTCAGACTTCCTTCAAGATAATGCAGTAGTAGAGAGGCAAAAAGAACAATGGGCATTGAGCCGTTCCAGGAAGCTAAATTTGGCAGATTTTAGCTAACAGCATATACAGGCAGACTTCTGAAACCCCTGTTTCTTTGAACCTGAAAATGCAATCTGTGCTAATTATATATATTTTTATAGCATACATTGTTTATTTAATTTTTTAAAACATGCTCATGTCTCCATCACTATTCAGTTCCTATTTTGTTAATTCTTTCTGCCTTTATAACTAGTTAATAAAAAATTGTCTGACTGTCAGGTAAAGTCAGTTCTTACTTGGGCACATTTTCAGTGATCAGTATAAATCCCACTCAGATTTAGGGTTATTTTGAGGATATCTCAGTAAATAAAATATGAATATATTTAACCATGGTAAATA
>NW_005353967.1:654625-659151 GCF_000412655.1 Myotis brandtii | reverse complement strand
TATATGTAAAAGTGGTTTAATATAAATCACTGCCTATTAGAGGCTAGATCTCTGTCATAGTTCTCCTACAGACACCTTTCTGTTTCCTATCAGTTATCACAATAATGTGGAACATCAAAGCACTGAATGGTTTAAACGAACGGATAAAAATTGTTGCTTATGACCCTATAGATAATCTGGATGTATTTTCTAGTCTCATTCATGTATTAGCAGTTAGCAAGGGGTCAGATAGGTGACTCTATTGAACGTATTCAGACTTCCTTATCTGGTTTGGGATAAGTTGGGTGTCAGTTGGTCATGTATTTTCTCAGCTTTGTTAGTCATCTTCTCTCATCATTCAGCAGAGTAGCCCAGGTATTTACTCCTGGCAAAAGAGAGTGGAAGCATGTAAGACTTCTTGAAGCCTATCCCAGAAACGGTCACTTCTGCTGCATTCTATTGGCCAAAACAATTCACAAAACCTACCCAGATTCAAGGGAGAAGGAATAGACTCCACCTCTTGATGAGAGAAGCAGCAGTCAGATTGCCACTCCATGTGTTCAAAGAGAAGTGGGAGATGGGGGTAAATGTGTAATCAATCTGCTATATTGGCTCCCTCTTTTTTTATTTGGCAACTGTTATCTTCACTCAAAAATGGTAATAGTGGATATCCTTGTCTTATTTCAATTATCTAAGGAAAATCTTTTAACATTTCACCATTCAGGATAATTGTTTTCGTATATATTTTTATTAATTTCAGAGAGGAAGGGAGAGGGAGAGAGAGGTAGAAACATCAATGAAGAGATAGAATCTGGATGGCTACCTCCTGCATGCTCTCCACTGGAGATTGAGACCCCAATCTGGGCATGTGCCCTGATCAGGAATTGAACTCTGACCTCCTGGTTCATAGGTAGATGCTCAACCACTGAGCCATGCCAACCAGGTATGTTCTATTTATTTCTAATTCGCCAGGTTTGGTTTTTTTTTCAGGTAAATTTCTTTTTTTTCTTTATTGATTAAGGTATTACATATATGTCCTTATCCCCCCATTGCCCCCCAGCAGTTTGACAATCAGTTTGAGGCAGCTCTGCCTCTGTATCTATTATTGTTCAAAAGTTTGTAATGGTCTTTATTATCCATGAATGAGTGAGATCATGTGGTATTTTTCCTTCATTGACTGGCTTATTTCACTTAGCATAATGCTCTCCAGTTCCATCCATGCTGTTGCAAATGGTAAGAGTTCCTTCTTTTTTACAGCAGCATAGTATTCCATCGTGTAGATGTACCACAGTTTTCTAATCCATTCATCTACTGATGGGCACTTAGGCTGTTTCCAAATCTTAGCTATGGTGAATTGTGCTGCTATGAACATAGGGGTGCATATATCCTTTCTGATTGGTGTTTTTGGTTTCTTGGGATATATTCCTAGAAGTGGGATCACAGGGTCAAATGGGAGTTCCATTTCCAGTTTTTTGAGGAAACTCCATACTGTCTTCCATAGTGGCTGCACCAGTCTGCATTCCCACCAGCAGTGCACAAGTGTTCCTTTTTCTCCACATCCTCTCCAGCACTTGTCGTTTGTTGATTTGTTGATGATAGCCATTCTGACAGGTGTGAGATGGTACCTCATTGTTGTTTTGATTTGCATCTCTCGGATGATTAGTGACTTTGAGCATGTTTTCATATGTCTCTTGGCTTTCTGAATGTCCTCTTTTGAAAGGTGTCTATTTAGATCCTTTGCCCATTTTTTGATTGGATTGTTTATCTTCTTTTTGTTAAGTTGTATGAGTTCCCTATAAATTTTGGAGATTAGGCCCTTATCAGATATGACGTTGGCAAATATGTTTTCCCATGCAGTGGGTTTTCTTGTTGTTTTGTTGATGGTTTCTTTTGCTGTGCAGAAGCTTTTTATTTTGATGTAGTCCCATTTGTTCATTTTCTCTTTAGTTTCAAGTGCCCTAGGAGCTGTATCAGTGAAGAAATTGCTTTGGCATATGTCTGAGATTTTGTTGCCTTTGGATTCTTCTAGAATTTTTATGGTTTCCTGTCGTACATTTAAGTCCTTTATCCATTTTGAGTTTATTTTTGTGTATGGTGTAAGTTGGTGGTCTAGTTTCATTTTCTTGCATATATCTGTCCAATTTTCCCAACACCATTTATTGAAGAGACTACCTTGGCTCCATTGTATGTTCTTGCCTCCTTTGTCAAATATTAATTGAGCATATTGGTTCGGGCTGATTTCTGGGGTCTCTATTCTATTCCATTGATCTATATGTCTGTTCTTGTGCCAGTACCAGGCAGTTTTGAGAACAGTGGCTTTGTAATACAGCTTGATATCTGGTATTGAGATCCCACCTACTTTGTTCCTCTTTCTCAGGGTTGCTGTAGCTATTCAGGGTCTTTTTTTATTCCAGATGCATTTTTGGAGAGTTCGTTCTAGGTCTGTGAAATATGCTGTTGGTATTTTAATGGGCAGTGCATTTAATCTGTAGATTGCTTTGGGTAGTATGGACATTTTAATGATGTTGATTCTACCAATCCATGAACACGGTATGTTCTTCCATCTGTTTATGTCTTCCTCTATCTCTTTTTTTAGTGTCCTGTAGTTTTCTGAGTACAAGTCTTTTACCTCCTTAGTTAAATTTATTCCTAGGTAGCTTAATATTTTAGGTGTTATAGTAAATGGGATGTTTTTTAATCTCTCTTTAAGTTCACTATTGGTGTATAAAAATGCCATAGATTTCTTGGCGTTAATTTTGTATCCTGCTACATTGCCAAATTCATTTATTAAGTCTAATAATTTTTGATAGAGTGTTTAGGGTTTTCTATGTACAGTATCATATCATCTGTGAATAATGACAGTCTTATGTCTTCTTTTCCAATTTGGATACCTTTTATTTCTTCTTCTTGTCTAATTGCTATGGCTAGTACTTGCATTACTATGTTGAACAGGAGTGATGAATGTGGGTATCCCTGCCTTTCCTGTTCTTAGGTGAAATGGTTTTAGTTTTTGTCATTGAGTACGATGTTGGCTGTAGGTTTGTCATATAAGGCTTTTATTATGTTGAGTTAGTCAGGTTATAGGGGTGGGCAAACTTTTTGACTCGAGGGCCACCATGGGTTCTTAAACTAGACTGGAGGGCTGGAACAAAAGCATGGATGGAGTGTTTGTGTGAACTAATATAAATTCAAAGTAAACATCATTACATAAAAGGGTACGGTCTTTTTTTTTTTTAGTTTTATTCATTTCAAACGGGCCAGATCTGGCCCGCGGGCCGTAGTTTGCCCATGGCTGGTCTATTCCCATTTTACTGAGGGTTTTTATCAAGAAAGGGTGTTGGGTTTTGTCAAATGCTTTTTCTGCATCAATTGATATGACTATGTGATTTTTATCTCTCAATTTGTTTATGTGATGTATCATGTTTATTGATTTTCACATATTGTACCATCCTTGCATCTCTGGGATAAATCCTACTTGGTCATGGTGTATGATCTTTCTGATGTAATGCTGGATCCTATTTGCTAGAATTTTGTTCAGGATTTTGGCATCTATGTTCTTGAGGGATATCGGCCTGTAGTTCTCTTTAATTGTGTTGTCTTTATTTGGTTTTGGTGTTAGGGTAATGCTGGCTTCATAGAATGAGCTTGGAAGTGTTCCTTCCTCTTGAATTTTTTGGAATAGTCTGAAGAGGATAGGTTTTATTTCTTCTTTGAATGTTTGGTAAAACACCTTCATGAAGCTGTCTGGCCTCGGGCTTTTGCTTGCTGGAAGCTTTTTGATGACTGCTTCAATTTCCTCCATAGTTATTGGCCTATTGAGATTTTTAGATTCTTCCTGGTTGAGTTTTGTAAGGTTGTATTTTCTAAGAATATGTCCATTTCCTCTAGGTCAGGGGTGGGTAACCCCTGGCACGCGTGCCAAACATGGCACGCCAGTAACTTTTGCTGGCACGCGAAACCTTCTCTTATTATCTTCCATTTACAATTTTTTTCTTAATATCGACTATTTCATTTTTCAGATAAATTCAGTGTAGGTGCATCTTAGATAAATAAATAATTTTACATAACAAGTTATCTTAAAGACCATAGACATGGATTGACGAGAGAGGGGAAGAGCAATTTCTATGCCTCTGCCTTAACTCTCCCTGCCTTCCTAGATCCGACCAGTGTTTTGGTTTCATCCACATACGCTTGTGAATCTTTGTTCTCAGTGATGAATTTTGTTAAGTCTCATAATAGGAGTAGCCTGACGGATGAAAGTAGTAGCTCGTGCATATCTCTGAAGGTCACGAAATATAAACCTGATGTAAAATCTCTGTCATCAGTGATGCAGCAGCAAAAGTCCCACTGATAATATCAAACGGAGTCATAAAGTTTTCTGTCGGACTATCAGTGTACATGTATACATTAAAAAATAAATGTATTTTTCATCATCATATACTGTGTTTTTGTCACTCGAATGAATTTTATTATTTCTTCAAGGTTCTTCACATACATACACCTTAAGAGATATCAAGTAGGCATAACATGTTCTCAAAAAATTAGGG